>NC_081779.1:31318163-31493163 GCF_963082965.1 Carassius carassius
AATTTCAGATTTTCACCTTGTTGACTGTTTAGATTAAACATTTTTTCAGCTTCTGCTAACAGTGCAACTCCTTCACATCAACACCCTTTTCACTCTATCTTTTAATATATAATTTCAGTTAACTTCCTTTTTTTCTCCCTCTAACTTCAAATGCATAGTCAAAGGAAAACAGAACTGCCAAGAGGTTTCTCTTCTACTGTTTATTTCTACTCTTCGACTTTAATTAATTTTACAGGGTTAATTGAGTTAGTAATATCTCATTTGATCATCAGTTTTGTCTTAAATAAAAACACGATACACAAACAAGGCAAAACTGAGTAGCACAGCACTGAGTAAAGGTCACATTATGGTTTCTTGGCAGATCTGATCACAGTTTGAGGTATTGTTGAGGTTTCTTCTGAAACTCTGTAGAGCAGCATTCACAAGCCAAAGCTTGTTGACTTAAAAGCATGAAAATGTTGTTAAAAGTTTATTATTTAACAACTTCTGTGTGATGTTCTGCTGTCAGCTAATAAGCACATGGCATGCAAGTCTCTTTGGTGTTTCATATATATATATACGTAGGAGATGGAAGGATATAAAACTGGAGCGATGACAGTGAAGGACGAGAGAGGACCAGGCCTGGGCTTCGGCACCACTGTAACGAATTAAACTCTAATAATCATCCGGAAGAAGGAGGCGGGAACCGGCGGACAATCAAAGGACATTTTAATAATAACAAAATAAACACAAAGCAGCGCACCAGCCCCTCACGGACGACTGGTGCGCTCAAGTAAAAATCAAAACACAACTAAAAGCCCAGGCCTGGTCCTCTCTCGTCCTTCACTGTCGTCGCTCCAGTTTTATATCCTTCCATCTCCTACGTGGGACTTGAGACCGGCGGTGGGTCGCAGCTGTCACTGATTTCCCAATCATTGCCGGCCTCCCTCCTTGTTCCCACGTCCCTCGGCCCTGCCCCACTCGCCACAATATATATATTTAATAATTTATTAATTTATAAATGATAGATTTTTAGTTGTTTTAGCGTATTTTAAAGCTTGTCTTGTCTTATTTGAATTAGTTTGAAGTCATCTTGAGGCCTCCTAGTGGCTCCTTTGTTATTTATTTTATTTGATCAGGGACAATGCACAAAAAAAAAACATTAGTCTAAAAAGAAGAGATGTCATGTGCCAGGTTATAGCAAAAAATGCTAATTTCCACCCGCAGTCCCTGGACAGGTAGATGTTATAGGCCCTACGTACAAAAGTTCATAAAATATATACAGAATAATACATAAAATCATTACTTCACTCACATCATAAAAACACACTCCACTTCAGGAATCTATCACTCACTCACTCACTCAGAATTCACATCGTTCATATCACAGTCAATTGAGTGAATACAGGCTTGCTTTAAAAATAACCACTGTTTGGTCAGGCGTGTAAATGTACTAAAGTTTGTGCATGAGATAATTTCGTTTGGAAGAATATTCCAAAGGTTCGCTGCTTTATAAAAGAATGATTGTTGACCATATGTGGTTCTACGTTTTGGAACGCTGCACTCTCCTCTGACTGTCGACCGTGTGGCTCTAGAAATTCTCTCCGAATTTAATGTGACAAATTTTCTCAAAGGGGGAGCAGCAATGTTATGGATAATTTTAAATAAAGCAGAAATTTGATTATATTTAATAAGATTTTCAGAACTCAAAATGTTATATTTACTTAGGATGTGCTCCTGAAGCACATCCTAAGGGAAACATCAAAGGAACAAGAGACTTCCACAAATAACATTTAATCTCACCGGTCATCTGTCACCGTTACAAGCAAAGCATGCAAAAACTGAAAAAATATGCAAGGATTCTTTTCAAAATGGTCCTTTGGAGATTTGAAGGACCATGAGCCCTTAGAAAATGTCGAACCCCATGTTTGGCCTGTTCTGAAGGCGTGAGGGACGGTCCGAAGCATGATGTCCATCCACAACTCCTGCTTCACACAAGCACAAGAATTGCGTTTGGACAATCAGCACCAGACAGTCAAAATGAGACCAGACACATGAAGAGAGAAGAGAAGAGAAGAGAAGTGGAGAGAAGAGAAGAGAAGTGGAGAGAAGAGAAGACAAGAGAAGAGGAGAGAAGAGAAGTGGAGAGGAGAGTAGAGAAGAGAATAGAAGTGGAGAGAAGAGAAGTGGAGAGAAGAGAAGAGAAGTGGAGAGAAGAGAAGACAAGAGAAGAGAAGACAAGAGAAGAGGAGAGAAGAGAAGAGAAGAGGAGAGAAGAGAAGAGAAGTGGAGAGAAGAGAAGAGGAGTGGAGAGAAGAGAAGAGAAGAGGAGAGGAGTGAAGAGAAGAGAAGAGAAGAGAAGAGGAGAGGAGTGAAGAGAAGAGAAGACAAGAGAAGAGAAGAGGAGAGAAGAGAAGTGGAGAGAAGAGGAGTGGAGAGAAGTGGAGAGAAGAGAAGTGGAGAGGAGAGAAGAAAAGAGAAGTGGAGAGAAGAGAAGAGGAGTGGAGAGGAGAGGAGAGAAGAGAAGAGAAGAGCAGTGGAGAGGAGAGAAGAGAAGAGAAGAGAAGTGGAGAGAAGAGAAGAGAAGAGCAGTGGAGAGGAGAGAAGAGAAGAGAAGAGCAGTGGAGAGGAGAGAAGAGAAGAGAAGAGAAGAGAAGAGAAGAGAAGAGAAGAGGAGAGAACAGAAGAGGAGAGAAGAGAAGTGGAGAGAAGAGAAGAGAAGTGAAGAGAAGAGAAGAGGAGTGGAGAGAAGAGAAGAGAAGAGAAGAGAAGAGAAGAGCAGTGGAGAGGAGAGAAGAGAAGAGAAGAGAAGAGAAGAGAAGAGAAGAGAAGAGGAGAGAACAGAAGAGGAGAGAAGAGAAGTGGAGAGAAGAGAAGAGAAGTGAAGAGAAGAGAAGAGGAGTGGAGAGGAGAGGAGAGGAGAGAAGAGAAGAGCAGTGGAGAGGAGAGAAGAGGAGAAGAGAAGAGAAGAGAAGAGAAGAGAAGAGAAGAGAAGTGGAGAGAAGAGAAGAGAAGAGAAGAGCAGTGGAGAGGAGAGAAGAGAAGAGAAGAGAAGAGCAGTGGAGAGAAGAGAAGAGAAGAGAAGAGAAGAGAAGAGGAGAGAACAGAAGAGGAGAGAAGAGAAGAGAAGAGAAGTGGAGAGAAGAGAAGAGAAGAGAAGTGGAGAGGAGAGGAGAGGAGAGAAGAGAAGAGCAGTGGAGAGGAGAGAAGAGAAGAGAAGAGAAGAGAAGAGAAGTGGAGAGAAGAGAAGAGGAGAGAAGAGGAGAGAAGAGAAGTGGAGAGGAGAGAAGAAAAGAGAAGTGGAGAGAAGAAAAGAGAAGAGAAGTGGAGAGAAGAGAAGAGGAGTGGAGAGAAGAGAAGAGAAGAGAAGAGGAGAGGAGTGAAGAGAAGAGAAGAGAAGAGAAGAGAAGAGGAGAGGAGTGAAGAGAAGAGAAGACAAGAGAAGAGAAGACAAGAGAAGAGGAGAGGAGAGAAGAGAAGTGGAGAGAAGAGAAGAGGAGAGAAGAGAAGTGGAGAGAAGAGAAGAGAAGAGGAGTGGAGAGAAGAGAAGAGGAGTGGAGAGGAGAGGAGAGAAGAGAAGAGCAGTGGAGAGGAGAGAAGAGAAGAGAAGAGAAGTGGAGAGGAGAGAAGAGAAGAGAAGAGCAGTGGAGAGGAGAGAAGAGAAGAGAAGAGCAGTGGAGAGGAGAGAAGAGAAGAGAAGAGAAGAGAAGAGGAGAGAACAGAAGAGGAGAGAAGAGAAGTGGAGAGAAGAGAAGAGAAGTGAAGAGAAGAGAAGTGGAGAGAAGAGAAGAGAAGTGGAGAGAAGAGAAGAGAAGAGAAGAGCAGTGGAGAGGAGAGAAGAGAAGAGAAGAGAAGAGAAGAGAAGTGGAGAGAAGAGAAGAGAAGAGCAGTGGAGAGGAGAGAAGAGGAGAAGAGAAGAGAAGAGAAGAGAAGAGAAGAGAAGAGAAGTGGAGAGAAGAGAAGAGAAGAGCAGTGGAGAGGAGAGAAGAGAAGAGAAGAGAAGAGAAGAGAAGAGAAGAGAAGAGGAGAGAACAGAAGAGGAGAGAAGAGAAGAGAAGAGAAGTGGAGAGAAGAGAAGAGAAGAGAAGTGGAGAGGAGAGGAGAGGAGAGAAGAGAAGAGCAGTGGAGAGGAGAGAAGAGAAGAGAAGAGAAGAGAAGAGAAGAGAAGAGAAGTGGAGAGAAGAGAAGAGGAGAGAAGAGGAGAGAAGAGAAGTGGAGAGGAGAGAAGAAAAGAGAAGTGGAGAGAAGAAAAGAGAAGTGGAGAGAAGAGAAGAGGAGAGAAGAGAAGTGGAGAGAAGAGAAGAGAAGAGAAGAGGAGTGGAGAGAAGAGAAGAGAAGTGAAGAGAAGAGGAGTGGAGAGAAGTGGAGAGAAGAGAAGTGGAGAGGAGAGAAGAAAAGAGAAGTGGAGAGAAGAGAAGAGGAGAGGAGAGAAGAGAAGAGAAGAGAAGAGAAGAGAAGAGAAGAGAAGAGAAGTGGAGAGAAGAGAAGAGAAGAGAAGTGGAGAGAAGAGAAGAGAAGAGAAGAGAAGAGAAGAGAAGAGAAGAGGAGTGGAGAGGAGAGGAGAGGAGAGGAGAGAAGAGCAGTGGAGAGGAGAGAAGAGAAGAGAAGAGAAGAGAAGAGAAGAGAAGTGGAGAGAAGAGAAGAGGAGAGAAGAGGAGAGAAGAGAAGTGGAGAGAAGAGAAGAGAAGAGAAGTGAAGAGAAGAGAAGAGGAGTGGAGAGAAGAGAAGAGGAGAGGAGGAGAGAGGAGAGAAGAGAAGAGAAGAGGAGAGAAGAGAAGTGGAGAGAAGAGAAGAGAAGAGCAGTGGAGAGGAGAGAAGAGAAGAGAAGAGGAGAGAAGAGAAGTGGAGAGAAGAGAAGAGAAGTGGAGAGGAGAGAAGAGAAGAGAAGAGCAGTGGAGAGGAGAGAAGAGAAGAGAAGAGAAGAGAAGAGCAGTGGAGAGAAGAGAAGAGAAGAGAAGAGAAGAGAAGAGAAGAGAAGTGGAGAGAAGAGAAGAGAAGTGGAGAGAAGAGAAGAGAAGAGAAGAGGAGAGAAGAGAAGAGAAGTGGAGAGAAGAGAAGAGTAGTGGAGAGGAGAGAAGAGAAGAGAAGTGGAGAGAAGAGAAGAGAAGTGGAGAGAAGAGAAGAGAAGAGGAGAGAAGAGAAGTGGAGAGAAGAGAAGAGCAGTGGAGAGGAGAGAAGAGAAGAGGAGAGAAGAGAAGAGAAGAAAAGAGAAGTGGAGAGGAGAGAAGAGGAGTGGAGAGAAGTGGAGAGGAGAGGAGAGAAGAGAAGAGAAGAGAAGAGAAGAGCAGTGGAGAGGAGAGAAGAGAAGAGAAGAGAAGTGGAGAGAAGAGAAGAGAAGAGCAGTGGAGAGGAGAGGAGAAGAGAAGAGAAGAGAAGAGAAGAGAAGAGAAGTGGAGAGAAGAGAAGAGGAGAGAAGAGGAGAGAAGAGAAGTGGAGAGAAGAGAAGAGAAGAGAAGAGGAGTGGAGAGGAGAGGAGAGGAGGAGAGAGGAGAGAAGAGAAGAGAAGAGGAGAGAAGAGAAGTGGAGAGAAGAGAAGAGAAGAGAAGAGAAGAGAAGAGAAGTGGAGAGGAGAGGAGAAGAGAAGTGGAGAGAAGAGAAGAGAAGTGGAGAGGAGAGAAGAGAAGAGAAGTGGAGAGAAGAGAAGAGCAGTGGAGAGGAGAGAAGAGAAGAGAAGAGAAGAGAAGAGAAGAGAAGAGAAGAGAAGAGAAGAGAAGAGAAGTGGAGAGAAGAGAAGAGTAGTGGAGAGGAGAGAAGAGAAGAGAAGTGGAGAGAAGTGGAGAGAAGAGAAGAGCAGTGGAGAGGAGAGAAGAGAAGAGGAGAGAAGAGGAGAGAAGAGGAGAGAAGAGAAGAGAAGAGAAGAGAAGAGGAAGAGAAGTGGAGAGAAGAGAAGAAGAGAGGAGTGAAGCAGTGGTCTGCTCCTGCTGTGTTGGGTTCTTCAGAAGCGACTGGCTGGACTCAATAGTCAGCGGTGAGAGGGTCAGCGCTCCGGGCAGCTGTGTCTCACAATAGGATCCTCATGGCCTATGCAATCAAAGCACACAACTTTAGATAATAGCAGCGGTCAACGGCAGGATCTTAACCCATAACTCACAGAGCCGCACACAAGATCTGAGATTAATCAAACCATTCACTTTCTCTGGCTTTGACAGGCTGTAAATATGCTTCAGTCTCCATGGAGTTTGACTAAACGCTGCTTAAAAAAATAAAAAATAAATAAAAAAACGGATTGATTTTTTCCTCTCTCTTCGGCTTTGGTGGGTTCAACTGAAATGATGGTTTCAGTTAAGAGCCGCTTCTTCCACAACTTATGATAGAACTTCATCACAGCAAAACATGCATCTGTAGTTTTGGTAAATGTTGGTAAAAATTAATCCATCCATCAAGCTCGTCAGGATTTTCCAAAGCAGTGGAATATATATATATATATATATATATATTTTTTATGAATCTAATAACTAGGCCCGCATGAGATCTTTGACTCCATGACTCCAGCTAAAAATGTCCACACGTGTTCCTTGCTTATACATTTCCCCCAAAATATGTGCAGAAAATGTGACAGTCTTCCTCTAGAGTCCACCTGCTAATAACAAACACTTCACTTCACATCAAATTCAAAATGAGTTTTGCGAACAGAACAGAAATATTCTGAACGAGATCTTTTCAATATATTCCCCAAAAATGCTTGCAGTGAAATGAAGAGTCATTTGCCCACATGAAAAATACACCAGTAATCGTAACAAGCCTCACGGTGTGAAGACTCAAAATCTGTAGTCATCTCAATACAAACCCAAATATTTCTCATTCAGTTCTCACGAGTCCGAATGACCTGCTGTCTATGTACAGCTTTCCTCCTGAAGAGAAACAGAAAAGGAGATATTCCTCAGTGAAGGCCTGTTTGGAAGAGAGTGAAGATCCCGGGGCCAGAGAGACCTCCTCTGCTGTTCTGTCCTCTCAAGCTCTCAACATCTTCTGTTCTCTCCTCACGCCGTCCCTCACATTTTGTGTCCCTTTTCTGGATTTCCCCTCCTCTTTCCCCCTTCCTCCCTCCTAACCTCCTTTTCTTCTGTCCCCCTCATTTCATGCAGGACTGGGGTTTCCTAAGAGACTGGAGCTCAATGGAGAGAATCTCTAGCGAAACAATGAAGCGGGCGAGAGAGAAAGAGCGAGGGAGGAGGCCGTGCTGCAGCGATGGAGATACAGATGCAGGAAACCAGTCTGACTGTGATTTCAGCTTAGCATTTGTCAGGGTTCGGACAATCTGAAGCCAGCGCTTCAGAATAAAGCGTTCAGAAGCACTTAACATGTTACGGTTATGTGCAGAACATGAGCTCGAGTTCTGTTTGTGGTCCTGTTTACTCAGAACAAGGGTCAAAGGGCGCTCATTTCTCTGTAAGGAGTGGAAGTATGTGTTTGGGCAGTTCAAGCTTTTCTACAGCATAAACCAAGAAAGTGCTTACACTAAAGACCAGTCATGTTCATTCAGACCTGATTTACTGTTTCGCTTGTTGAGTATGATTTTAGCTTTAGGCACAACATGCTTAGAATGGCCTCGTGTGATTTATTGTGTTTACATTTTTGAGCATAAAAATAAAAAAGACTCAGCTGTTCAGGAAGTAAATTATGGCATCTTCCACCTAAAGAAATCTCTCCTGACATGTAAACTATGGTTAGTTCACTGCAGTCATGTGTATGTCCTCTGAAACTGTGCTTATTTGACAGTACCCAGAATGACTGTATTGATCCATGTATGGATTGATATTAATTCATGCCAAATATTGGGGAACAAAGGAAGAAAATCCAAGTCAGGTCAAGTAAAATTGATTTTGCATAGTGCTTTGCACATAGTTTCATGCCTCTTTTTAGGAAGTCATACTGTGTTTATAATGCTTTAGTGCCTTAGCATAGTGCTGCGTGATATGATGATATATATAACGATGATAAGAGCGATCTCTGGACTCACAGCTATATGGTATTCATAGTGTTCTCTATTAAAGATTAAATGTCATTCAAAGGCATGTTGGTCAGTTTTGTTCAAAGCAACAGTAAGCAATATTCCAAAAGCATTCGTGAAAATACAATTTGTTTGTTTTAGATGACAATAGCTGGTTGTCCAGAGTCTGATGTGAGTTTCATCAGTATTCATCATCCATTTAAGCAGGGATGTTGTAAAATATAAAGTATGACTTTAATTTAAATTAGTATCTTCTCTGACTTCAGGCAGAACAACTATAACGTGATGGCATTCCTTACTGTGCTTGAAAATGATTTATATTGTGCTGCATATTTTGATTATATTGTCCAGCTCTCAGAAGATAAAACAGACAGCTGCTTGAGAGACATGAAGCATTTCGTCACATTTTGAGTTTCCAACTTCTGAACATTAGTTTGACTAAGGAGTGAATGTTTTTTCATTAGTGTAGACACTGTGTCTATGTCAGTCTCGGAGGCTCTGGAGTGGTACGTGACGGTTATTGAGGAGAGTTTTGGCAGATTGTCCACCTCTCGGCTGAACCTCGTGCTATTTCCATCTGTTACCGTGGCAGCGATGGCCTCGGAGTTGCCACGGCGAGGGCCGTACAAAAACGTGTAGCGTGGGAATGAGTCCAGGGGTCAGGAGTGAGGGTCAAGAGGTCAGAGGTTACAGCCAGCTGGACAGCACAAGAGGAGGCCAGGGTGTGAAAGCTGCACGTTAACATTGAACTGAGGGGCCACTGTGTGAAAGAAAGGGGCCCGCTGAACACCCCTATGAGAGCCGCAGCAGCCTGATCCAGCACAGAGCATTTGTGTGTGTGTCACTCAGATCAAACCTAAAGAACAGACAAATGCTAGGTGCTGACACTTCCAACACTCCAGAAAATAGCTGTGTTAACCCTTAATTTGGATTGAGCTGAAAATGACCAAAAAGTACTGTGTGTGTGGTTAAAACACCCCATTTCCAAAAAAAGTTGGAGTATTTGTGGCAATGTTTTCTTCTCTGCTCTAATAAAATTTACATTTGCACTTCTCTCACACATCACTGATTTCAACTTCCAAAGCCTCTTACATTCGATTACATAAGGACACATACTGGATCTTTGTGAAGAAAAACATAATATAGTGATAAAATACGGCTGCGCATTTAAGTTGAATGTAAAAATGACATCTTACTTTTTGACATTGCATTGTTTAGGCTTTGGAAATGTTGCATTATATGTTTCAGGGTGAGTATTCAACAGCCATTACACATCTCCCAAATAAAATGGAGGCTTTTTGTCCATTGTCCAAGAAGATCTTATGAAACTTAAATCTTACACAGCCAAGTGATACAACCAAGGTTTCACTGTACAATAGAAAACACTCTTTACTTTATAACGATGACCTTATAACTGATAGAGAACACAATGTCACAATGTGTATGTTTCATGGCCGCCTTGAGCATGATGCTCTTTCATAAGAAACAGCTAGGCAGCTTGGTTACGGATTGTGGTTTTATCACTTAAAGCTGAGAAAGATGAAAGATGAGTAAATTAATAAATGAATATCAATAACAATAAAATAAGTGAAGGTGCATAGCCACATGAGATGTTGTTTTTACTCCAGATAGTGTTGATTTAGATTGATATAAAGTCCTGTGGTGTTTGTGGTCTCTACACAGAGACTGTAGGTGAAGCGTTCGCTGTGGTGATGTGGATGGCAGTAATAGGATTGAAGGTGGCTGGCCTCGTCTCACTCCACAGGCTCCGTGTGACACCTTTTGTGCAACTTCAGCAGCACAGCAACAAATATGCTTAACACTGAAGACAGATATGCACAGACTGCTGAGCCAGCCTCGACTGTGACGTCTCAATCATCTCCTCTGGGTCCTGAGCCTGATTTCTGCAACCGACGGACCTTGACAGTGTGCCATGGACCTGTAAAAGCAAAAAACAGTTGCAGGATCTATTTCTTCAATTCATCAAATAAATATTTTTATATATTGTTGAATTAAATGTTAATTTAACCAATGTTTAAATCAGTGGTTCCCAACCCTGTCCCTGGAGCGCCAGCACTGCATCTTCAGCATGTCTCCTCCATCAAACACACCTCGTTCAGCTCATCAGTAGAGACTCCAAGACCTCATACTGCTGTCATACAATAAAGACATGCGTTATGTGCAGTGCTGCACTGTCAGGGGAAAAAAGTGCAAAAGCTGTGCCTTTAGGGGTGCAAGAGCTCGTCACTGGGGCAGGACCCTTAAAAGGGACACCTCTGTGCCTTCTTCACCCCTAGGGTGTGCATGTCAGTGCCTTAGGGTAGTAATATACTCTTATGGTACTATTATGCACTCTTTAGGAGTAAAGAAGGCACAAAGGTGTCCCTTGGAGGGGTTTGTCCCAGTGATGAGCTCTTGCACCCCTGAAGGCACAGCTTTTGCACTTTTTTCTAAGAGTGTGGAGCTCCAGGAACAGTGTCGCCAAGCACTGGTTTAAATCACTGTCTTAACAGCAACCTATTAAGTCTGATGAAAACAGTATTGATCAAGTTACTGTACCAATAAAAACAACATGTTATATAACATAATTACATAACCACAATGAATAGCTGTCCAAGGTGAATAAAGTTGTAAGTGGATACCAAAAAATGCATTTCACACAGGAATGGAAAACTCCTGTTAAAATCAATATACAAACTAACATAATGTTCATAATGTTCACATTTATGTTCTTAGGAGGTTCATGCTGTAAGACTATAACAGTTCAGATATAAAACAGCTGGTTGGGAAAATTTTCCTAAGGGTTATCAGATGATTTCCTCTAGAACTTGTGGGGATCCATAGTGCAGTCATGGCCTAATGGTCGTGGCCTATGTCACTGTGCCTAGTGGTTAGAGAGTTTGACTCCTAACCCTAGGGTTGTGGGTTTGAGTCTGGGGCTGGAAATACCACGACTGAGGTGCCCTTGAGCAAGGCACCGAACCCCAACTGCTCCCCGGGTGTGTGTTCACTGTGTGTGTGTGTGCACTTTGGATGGGTAAAATGAAGAGCACGAATTTTGAGTATGGGTCACCATACTTGGCTGAATGTCACTTCACTTTATAGTCACTCAATTTTTCACCAGCCCTTGGTTCCTGTGTGTGTGTATGTGTGTGTAAATATATTGTAACGATAAAACCTTCATAATCATCAAGGAGGCGGGAACCGGCGGACAATAAAATCAAGACTTTAATGACAAAAATAAAAACAAAACAGCGTGTCAGCCCCTCATGGACGACTGACGTGCACAAATAAAAACCAAACACAACAAAAGCCCAGGCCTGGTCCTCTCTCATCCTTCACTGTCGTCGCTCCGGTTTTATATCCCTGCATCTCCTCCGTGGGACTCGCTCCTGTTCCCACGTCTCTCGGCCCCAGCCTGCGAGGGACAAGTGGGGCGGGACCGAGAGACGTGGGAACAGGAGCGAGTCCCACGGAGGAGATGGAGGGATACGTATTGTGGGGTACCCTCGAGACTGCGCTCTGAATAAAAAGCAAAATGAAATGATGAAACGTAAAAAAAAACACAAATAAATAAAATGTATGAATGATACAGTGCTAACTGACATTTATTACAGTACAGAAACTATAAGGTATATTTCTACATTATTATGTGCAGAAAATTTAATTAATAGCTAATTAAATGTAGTATATAAAACAATCATAAAATTGCCATTAGGAAAAAATATAGATTACAAATGATTGATTATTGTCCAGCAATGTATTTGATTTCTTACAGCAAATTAAAAATAATAAAAAAGAAGAGAAATCATTGTAAAAAAATAATAATAATAAATATTAAAATAAAAATGATTATGATAATACATAGGCTACATACATAAAATGATTGTATTTGACATTTCTGTCACTTCTGAAATGATGGCTACACCCCTGGTGTGACAAAATGTTAGGTTATACATAATACTTTTAAAGCTGTTTTTTTTAAATCTTGGTTTACATACATTTTTACCTATGCCATGTCATGCCATAGCATCATTAGACTAGCATCTAACAATGGACAAAAGGTTTTTTTTCCCCTAACTTATAGTTCTCTAACCATAAAGGCTGCTGTGTAATTTGACTAAACATTTATAGAATTTAGGGGAGGCTTTTAAATAATCCTGTGAATGCACTTAAAGAATGCAGAATCAAATCGTTATAATCGAAATCAAATTTAATTGTGAATTGAATCGAATTGAATCGAATTGAATCGTTCTTAATTTGCAAAAATCGCTCTTGAATGGAACTGGAAACCTATGAATCGTGAATCGAATAATCGAATCGCTGTCTACCCAAAGATTCACAGCCCTAATATATACAGTATATATATATATATATATATATATTGTTACGGATCACTCGGGAGGCTGAGGAGTAACAGACAGAATGGTTTATTGAATAGACACAAGCAGAGGAGCAGGTAGTGTAGGGTGGAGTGAGGGATGGATGCGTGCAGGCTGGGTGAAGACGTCAGAGGAGGAAGGTGAACCACACACACGCACACTGGGGATCTGGATCTTCGAAGAATCGCTGGAGAGAGGTAAGTAGAAGAAGAGTTATTCCTTAGAGTTAGCATACAGGTAAGACCTTGTCGCGAACGAGACCAGACATCGATTGAGTGCGTGTGTGTGGTTTTTATGGTGCCGAGGTGATTGGGTGGTGATGAGGATCAGGTGGATGTGCTTAGTATTTCGGTGAGGGCATGCGTAGTGATTGCGTGGAGGGGGAACCTGGCGTGTTTGTAACATATATATATATATATATATATATATATATATATATATTCATAGATTATACAAAAAGACAAAGACACATTTTTTTTTACTTTTTATTTTTTTACTTCAATGAGGGAAAGAACTACAATCCCATTAAACACTGTGAATTTAAAAATGATTGTTTCTTGAGAGCAGAGAGAGAAAGATGCTCCTTCCCATTGGTTCTACTCCTATTACACCATGAAATGGACTGCAATCATCCTCTCACAGTTAACATTCTCAAACACACTCGCACACATTTTATTAAAGGGGTCATATGATGTGATTACAAGTTTTCCTTTCTCTTTGGAGTGTTACAAGCTGTTCGTGAATAGATAAGATAAGTTGCAAAGACTCAAGAGTCTCAAACCCAAAGAGATATTCTTTATAAAAGTTAAGACTCATCCACGCTCCCCTAAAATGCCTTGTTTAAACACACCCCACATGTCTACTTCACTGTGTGGGAAGATTTGCATAACACTGCTCAAATCTCTACCTCACTGTAGTATTGTTTCTACTGCTGGTGCCATGTCGTGGAGATGCTGTGTGTTTCATTGTTAAAGCAAAACATTTTTGTTTGGCCTTTCAAGAGAGGACAAGAAATCAGTGGTCAAGTTGTATTTACAACACTGTTCCAGAACAGTTCAACCTAATTATTCAGATGTGTCCAGTGCATTTTATGGAGGACAAGGACTGTTTTCTGTGAGAGTAGCCTACAATGCTGATATTCTGACAAATAATGCTTGCTTACAGCCTGTAAGTAAGTTTTTATAGTTAAAAAATTTGCCACTGATGATTCAAATGCAAATTTTGAGCAGTGTAGAGTAGCACTTGTTGTTTGTCATTTCTCAGATCACAAATGGAGACATGGCTTTATGGAGACATGGCTTTATGAAGACATGGCGCGATACGCAACGCAATGTGTAAAAAGACAGTTAGTCATTATAATCAGTATTTATGTCCGTACTGGATGAAATTAATGGCTCGTTTGTATTGGGTTTTATTTTTTTTGTTTCGCTGCAACGGGACACGGCATCACAGTATGGTGAGGGGTGTAACATTTCCCTCACAGGTTGAGGTATTCATCCAATCACAATGCATTGGATAGCTAGCCAATCAGAGCACACCTCACATTTTCAGATTTTCACATTTTGCTTTGTAAAAATCATCGTGTTTCAGAAAGGCGGGGCATAGAGGAGAAACAATAATGTACATTATGTGGAAAATAATGTTTTTTTTTTTAAAACCTTAAACTACATATTATATACACATTTCATTACAATAAATGCACAACATAATGTTTTTTTTTATTTTTAGAAATGTCATATGACCCCTTTAAATTAAATTCACAACTACTTAATTCTTGTTCCCTTATTGGAGAGAGAAAACTAAAAGCACGTTGATCTGCCAGTCTCTTTCATCAAAGTGAGTATTTAAATGAAGTATTTCATAATGATGCATTTAACAGTAAATGGCCAAACATCTGTTCTGCTACTGTCCTGTTTGTATCATTATAAAAGTGGTTGTTTTAGATGCATATAACACATATAACATTAAATTAAATGAATGTAAAAGTGAAGTGACGTGGCCAAGTATGGTG
The DNA here is from genome assembly GCF_963082965.1 of Carassius carassius. Taxonomy (NCBI): domain Eukaryota; kingdom Metazoa; phylum Chordata; class Actinopteri; order Cypriniformes; family Cyprinidae; genus Carassius; species Carassius carassius. Next base: position 31,332,487 of record NC_081779.1, read on the forward strand.
ACCCATCCATGTGCACACACACAGCAGTATTGCTCATGGGTCTCACCTCAAGGGTTGAGGAGAGCACTGGTCATTCACTCACCTCACTGACAGTTCCTGCCGGACCTGAGACTGGAACCCGCAACCTTTGGGTTACAAGTCCAACTATCTAATCATTAGGCCGAGACTGCCCCAATGTGGGGTGATGGCACATAATCCATTAACAGTTGTTTCAAAGCTAGTTTAGCACTGCTGTATGAGTGTTTCTAATACAACAGCATAGGGAGTGACGACGGATTTGACATCCTTCTCTCTTCTGAGTGCGAATGGATCTGACTCTTTTTTTCAGAATCTTTATAGCTGTTTGCACTGCCATCTCAGCTTCTCCGTTTGACTGGGCATAATAAGAGCTCAAAGTAATGTGCTGAAAATCATAGTCCCTCGCAAAGTCCTTAAAAACCCTTCAGCTAAACTGTGGTCCATTGTCGGTAAAGAGAACGTTAAGACAGCCCCATCGTGCAAACATGTTCTTTAAGCAAGCATGTGTTGTTTCCCCTGACAAATCCTGAAGGTGAGCTATGTCGATATATCTTTAAAAAAAAGTTGACGGCTATCAAGTGATGCTGCTTATTCACTTCACAGATATCAGCACCAATCCTCTCCCATGGATGGTCTGGCAAAGGAATGGTTAGAAGTGGTTCCTTCCTCTGTGTAGATCTTGATTCCAGACAGTCCTGGCCACCACATACAACATTTGGCTCCCTCCCTACATTTCACAATGCCTTGGTGACCACTGTGCAGCCTTTGAAGTATATCAGACCTCATCTTTTAGGGAATTATGATCCTGTCATTATACAGCACTAGATCCTGGAAAAAGGACACGTGATGACGTGCACTGTAGTATGATTTCAAGGCTTGAGGGACATTAACCGCATACCTGGGCCAGCCATTAGTCACATATTTCCTCACCATTTGTAGCGCGAAATCCAACTCTGTGTGCCTTTCACCATCTTTGTTTGAGAGATTGGCCACACATCATTGACTGCATTCTCATTAGTCTCTACTTCTTGCACTAGTTCGGAAACCTCTGTTGAAATGGTGGCCTGAGGGTGTTGTGACAGCGTATCAGCGGCCACCAGTTGTTTGCCAGATACGTCTTGTGCAACAGGATTGTATCGCATCATTCACAGTAAGAGTCTTTGACATCTCAGGAGAACTAAATCAAGATCCTTGGCATGTGCCTTAAGATTTATTACGGATTGTAAATGTTCTACACATCACTGTACATTATATAATAGAGTTGCCTGGTCTACCCTTGCTATTCGATGGGAAATGCATTGTAGTACAATACTTATTGATTTACAAAGCAATTACGTTTTTTTGTCATCCTATCTCTGCTGTTTGATTCAACAAAAAGTAGTTGGTAACTATTCATTGCATTCCCATTCTTATTATAATCTTGAATCAGTTAGGAACCTAGGTGTGCTATTTGATCGCAATCTTTCCTTAGAAAGCCACGTTTCTAGCATTTGTAAAACTGCATTTTTCCATCTCAAAAATATATCTAAATTACGGCCTATGCTCTCAATGTCAAATACAGAAATGTTAATCCATGCATTTATGACCTCAAGGTTAGATTATTGTAATGCTTTATTGGGTAGTTGTTCTGCATGCTTAGTAAACAAACTACAGCTAGTCCAAAATGCAGCAGCAAGAGTTCTTACTAGAACCAGGAAGTATGACCATATTAGCCCGGTCCTGTCAACACTGCACTGGCTCCCTGTCAAACATCGTATAGATTTTAAAATATTGCTTATTACTTATAAAGCCCTGAATGGTTTAGCACCTCAGTATTTGAATGAGCTCCTGTAACATTATAATCCTTCACATTCGCTACATTCTCAAAACTCAGGCAATTTGATAATACCTAGAATATCAAAATCAACTGCGGGCGGCAGATCCTTTTCCTATTTGGCGCCTAAACTCTGGAAAAACCTACCTAACATTGTTCGGGAGGCAGACACACTCTTGCAGTTTAAATCTAGATTAAAGACCCATCTCTTTAACCTGGCTTACACATAACATACTAATATGCTTTTAATATCCAAGTCTGTTAAAGGATTTTTAGGCCGCATTAATTAGGTAAACCAGAACTGGGAACACTTCCCATAACACCCGATGTACTTGCTACATCATTAGAAGAATGGCATCTACGCTAATATTTGTCTGTTTCTCTCTTATTCCGAGGTCACCGTAGCCACCAGATCCAGTCTGTATCCAGATCAGAGGGTCACTGCAGTCACCCGGATCCAGTACGTATCCAGACCAATTGGTTGATCAGCAACTAGAAAGGACCTCTACATCCCTGAAAGACAGCGGAGACCAGGATAACTAGAGCCCCAGATACAGGTCCCCTGTAAAGACCTTGTCTCAGAGGAGCACCAGGACAAGACCACAGGAAACAGATGATTCTTCAACACAATCTGACTTTGCTGTGGCCTGGAATTGAACTACTGGTTTCGTCTGGTCAGAGGAGAACTGGCCCCCCAACTGAGCCTGGATTCTCCCAAGGTTTTTTTCTCCATTCTGTCACCGATGGAGTTTCGGCTCCTTGCCGCTGTCACCTCTGGCTTGCTTAGTTGGGGTCATTTCATCTACAGCGATATCGTTGACTTGATTGCAAATACATGCACAGACACTATTTAAACAGAACAGAGATGACATCACTGAATTCAATGATGAATTGCCTTTAACTATCATTTTGCATTATTGACACACTGTTTTCCTAATGAATGTTGTTCAGTTGCTTTGATGCAATGTATTTTGTTTAAAGCGCTATATAAATAAAGGTGAAAGGTGACTTGAACTAATCTAGGTAAAACTGCTTTTGAATATGCTGCACCGTCAGACTGGAACTCTCTTCAAATGAAACTGGGGTTAAATTAGATGGTGTTTTTAGTCATTTCGAAACACTTTTGCATGCAGTGGAAACAGATTTAATGTTTTGCAAATGCTTCTACTGCTGTATTTTATTGATATCTTATTGTTTTGACATATTGTTTTTTTATGATGTGTTTTTACATAATTGGGCCACCTATCTTGGCCAGGATACCTTTATAAAAGAAATGTGGTTCAATTCAATTCAATTCAAGTTTATTTGTGTAGCGCTTTTTACAATACAAATCGTTACAAAGCAACTTTACAGAAAATTATGTTTCTACAATATTTAGTAGTAGCTAGTAGTTTGTGCACGTTTGACAGGATTTTAGAAAAAAAAATAAATAATAATAATACAAGACGTAGTCAGTTAGACGATGAACTATCAATATTATTAATTAATAGTAATTATATGATGCAGTCACACATGTAGCAATAATTGTTAGTTCTGTTTGTTGATTCAAGGTTAGCATCATCTGGGGTCCTCTGAGGGTCAGCATCATCTCTTCTCAGGTGTTCTGGATCCAGACTGGAGCTTGTGTAAATCCTAGTTCCGTGGCAAAACATAGAAACAAAATAGAGACATCATTAGCATAGCTGCTGATCCAACAAAGTAAAATTAGTTTAACCCAAGCTAAAGAATAAAAATGCAGATGCAACTACACATGGTTCTCTCCTGGTTAAATAAAGGCAAATAAATAAATAAATTATCAATAGGATGAGTGGTTTATGGTCAGTTTGCAGCACAAAACTCTCCAATCCAAACAGAAACCGTGAATGTTTTTCACAGGACCACACAGCCACCAGGCACTCTTTTTTCGATCTGAGCATACCTTTTATCAGCATCAGTCAGTACCATGGAGCAGTAGGCCACCAGTTTCAGTTGGCCATCATAGTCCTGCAACAAAACGCCCCCCAGACCGTAACTGCTTGCATCTGCGCTAACCACTGTGGGATTTGTAATATTATAAAATGCTAGAACAGGGGCTTCTGTGATTGGAAATTTTACATTATGAAACGCTTCCTCTTGTGCAGGTCCCAGTACCATACTGCATCTCATTTCAACAGCTCATTGAGAGGTCGAATGACATCAGAGAGATGAGGAACATAAGTTGTGAATCATTCCAGGCATTCTCCTTAGCTCTGAGATTGTACCTCCTTAGTACCTGAGTTGACTCTGTCACAGCAGACATTTTTCAGTGTTCAACATGAGACCAGCTCACCTATGCAGTCGGTGCTCATGTTCTTCAGGAGTGTTGCCGTACACTAAAATATCATCCATGAACACTGCAATCCCCGGCAAGTCTTTAAAGATGGCTGACATCTCCCGTTGAAAGACTTCAGGTGCGCTGGTGATCCCGAAGGGTAGTCTGCGGAAAAAAATATCTTCCAAAAGGAGTAATAAAGGTTGTTAGCTTGGGACAGTCTAAATCCTGCCAGAAGCCACTAGCTGCATTGAGATGGGAGAAAATTTGAGCTTGAGCTAGCTTAGGAAGAATATCATCGATTGTTGGCAGCACAAATTTATATCCTTTTCACAGCCTTATTTAGTTGTTTTAGATTGACACAAATACTAATCTGCCCTGTCTTCTTTGGGACAGCCATCATAGGAGCGCACCACTCAATAGGCTCTGTTATCTCCTCGATGACACTGCATTGTACCATTCTCTCTATCTCTGCCTTGACCTTTGGGAGCAAGGGAACCGACACCCATCTTGCAGTGTGCACACTATACAGTACAGCATCCTCTTTCAGGCAGATTTTGATGGTTAATCTTTACCAACCCCAGTCCAGAAGAAGAAGAAATGGGTTGGAGCTCTCCTAGCCTCTTCACTAATCTTATTGCACTTGCAGCATCATGACCAAGAAGATTATTTACATGGTGACCAGTCACAATGAATTTTTCAAAACTGTACTGCTCATCTTTAAAAACAGTTATGGCTTTGAATTGACCTCTGCAGTGCAATGCACCTCCTGGGCTCTCAAGTTTCACATTTACCCTTTTGAGTTGTGGCTTGTACTTAAAAAAAGAGAGAAGGTTTTCTTAGAAATTACACTTATGTCTGTGCCTGTATTGCCTGTATCTCAGTGCCTTGTATTGGGAGAGTGACTATCCATGCTCCACTTTTATCATCAATGTGAGTTAACTGCAGCGAAGTGACCCGTTTTTTTTTTGGTTTCTCTTTGAGCCACAGTGCTGTCTGCCTCTTTCACTGTGATGGGATTTTCCCCTGGCGCGGGTCACCTCTCTGATTTGAGCACTAACGCAGGCAGCTTGTGTGTTAACATGTCCACGAACTTGTTCAGACCATCTCACGAGCTCTATGGCATTCCTGAGTCTCAAATTGGGCATTAATTGAAACTTTTCTGACAGCTTATGGTCCACAATCCCGATTACCAATCTGTCATGAATATTTTTATCATTCGTGGCACCAAAGTCACATGTGTTAGCTAGCTCGGGCAGGCTGCGAATATATTCCTCTGCCATTTCACTTGGCTTTTGAACCCTCATGTGGAATCGAGCATGCTCATGAATAACATTGACTTTAGGTACGATGTAGTTATCGAGCAATGTGATTACTGCATCATAATCCTCTTGGCCTCCCTCTTCAAACTTAAATGTCTATTACACATAGAATCAGGGCACTAAACTCCCCCTTTTAACCCTCTATTGCCACCTTAGGGATAAAAGGCACATTACATGTAACACTATTAAACTGTTTATACTACAGGGCTACCGACACGTGAAGAGTGATGTTCGAGAGATCCGCTGGCGTGTTAGTGAGAAAGTGACACCAGTCAACACTTTCACTTCAGTAAGGCGGTTTCTTGTTCAGGCAGCAGCATTCAAGCGTTTACTTATTCGATCTCAAGTGCCCTGTGAAGTGGACTACACATGAAATTCTGCCATGATTCCAGTTCCAAGGGAACGTACACGTTACATTCAAAGATCATTAAAGTGCGCAAGACGTGAATTTATATTGTTTTTATTTACAGAGGTATATTATCCACTTCAGCTGTTATTTTGATTTTTTTGAGAATTAGGCATATGCAATATTGGACCCACCGGTGGGTCCCCAGAGTTGATGTGGTTATGTCACACTTCACACTTCTTAAGTAAGTTTTGTCTGTGTGTATAGACAAACGAGCACAGATCCGTGAATGAATGTTCCAAAGTGAAATAAACTTCAACGGAATAAAGTTTAATGGAATTGCATTGAATTAAAGATAAATAAATTCAACATTACTGTTCAGTGCACTGATGTTAGACTCATTTTGGATTATAATGTTTATTGTTAAATTGTTAAATGCCCTTGTCAGGAGAAAGCAGGCTGGATTCAGATGTGGGTAAACTCAAGGCTTTATTCAAAACAGAGGAGACAGAGAGGATTAGTCACGGTTCAGAGGTTTCACTCGTAGTGACAGGATGAGTAGCAGATGAGTCACGTTTCACAGGTTTCACTCGCAGTGACAGGATGAGCAGCAGATGAGTCAAAGCAGATGAGTAATGTTCCACAGAAGTACGTATAACCGCCGAACCGGAGGGATGACAGCTGGAAGCTACTAGGAGCCCTGGGCTTGTAAGAACAAGGGCAGAGAAATCAGCTAAACACACTGGAGCCTGAGGACAAGACACGACAAGGTGAGTACAAAGAGCTGCTAGATGATCGGAGCTATTGGTACGAGTAACAACAGTCTGACAATAGACAGAGAAACACCGGGAATAATAAAGGGGAAAAAATTAGAAGGACATAGAGAACAGGTGGCGAGCAATTAATGTTAACAACGGGGAAACAAGGTAGGCGGGGAAAACACAAACAGGCAGACGCGGTGAGCTGTCAAACCATCCCAACACACACACACACACCAAAAAGACAGGTGATTAGCCCCAAAACCCGACAGTACCCCCACTCCCAGGAGCGTCACCTGGTGCTCTAGGAAGGGGCCTACCTCGATGCCGCCGGAAGTCCTCAATCAACGAGCGGTCCAGAATGTCCCGGGACGGTACCCAACACCTCTCCTCTGGACCATACCCCTCCCAGTCCACAAGATACTGAAACCACCTGCCGCGGCGCCGCTCATCGAGTAATCTCTTAACTGTATAGGTAGGAGATCCATCCACAAGACGAGGGGGTGGGGGGGGGCGACTGCAAGTAGGATTAAGGGGGGAAGAGAACACAGGCTTGACCCTGGAAACATGAAACACCGGGTGAACCCGACCAAGAGTAGGAGGGAGCTTGAGCCTGATCGCCACCGGACTAACCACCTCGGTGATGCGGAATGGCCCAATGAATCTGGGTGCCAGCTTACGAGAAGGCGCCCGGAGAGGCAGATCCTTGGTAGAAAGCCAAACCCGTTGACCACACACATAGGCACGAGGAGAGGACCAGCGACGATCAGCTGCAGCCTTGGTTCTGCCAGAGGTTTGGACCAACATCCTCCTGACTCTCTCCCAGGTGCGACGGCAGCGCTGGACGAAAGCCAGGGCGGATGGAACCGCTGCGTCGGTTTCCTGTGATGGGAACAGAGGTGGATTATAACCAACAGCACACTCAAAAGGGGACATACCTGACGCGGCCGCAGGAAGGGTGTTATGAGCGTATTCTGCCCAGGAGAGCTGCTGGCACCAGGAACTCGGATTGTTGGATGCTAGACAGCAGAGCATTCTTCCTAGATCCTGGTTGGCCCGCTCACACTGCCCATTGGTCTGGGGATGAAAACCAGAAGACAGACTTGCAGAGGCCCCAATCTGTCTACAAAATTCCCTCCAGAACCGGGAGACGAACTGGGGACCCCTATCTGAAACCACATCCACCGGTAACCTGTGGAGACGGAAGATGTGATCCACCACCAGTTGGGCGGTCTCCCGGGCGGAAGGCAGCTTGGGCAGGGGAATAAAATGAACCGCTTTGGAAAAGCGATCCACCACCGTGAGAACTACAGTGTTTCCCTTCGACGGAGGAAGCCCAGAGACGAAATCAAGGGCAATGTGTGACCAAGGACGGGAAGGGATAGGGAGAGGATGCAGTAGACCATCAGGAGGGCGATTGACAGGCTTACTTTGGGCACATGTGGGGCAGGCCAACACAAACTGTCTAACATCTGCGGCCATAGTAGGCCACCAGAAACGCTGTCGGATGGCAGACAACGTTCTCCGAATACCTGGATGGCAGACTAACCTGGACGAGTGACCCCCCTCAAGGACCTCAGAGCGCAGCGCACCCGGCGCCGGGCACTCTCCCGGCACCTGCACCCCATGACCGGCCTCCTCAACCCGCTGCTCGATACCCCACGAAAGAGCCCCAACCACCACCCCCTCAGGAAGGATAGCCTCGGCCGCAAACTCCCCCCCCGGAGCACCGAACAAGCGAGAGAGGGCATCGGGCTTGGTGTTCTTAGATCCCGGCCGGTACGAGAGGGTGAAGTTGAATCTGGCAAAGAAGAGCGCCCAGCAGGCCTGACGCGAGCTCAGCCTCTAGGCCGAACGGATGTATTCCAGGTTCTTGTGATCCGTCCAGACCAAGAAGGGCTGCGCTGACCCCTCCAACCAATGACGCCACTCACCCAAGGCCAATCGTACCGCCAGCAGTTCTCTATTGCAGATGTCATAGTTACGTTCTGCAGGGCTGAGACGACGAGAGAAGAATGCACAAGGATGAACCTTCCCATCATGGAGGGAACGCTGAGATAGAACTGCGCCAACCCCAACGTCCGAAGCATCAACCTCGACAATGAACTGGGCCTCCGGATCTGGAACCATCAGAACAGGTGCAGAGACAAAACGGGACTTTAAAATGTCAAAGGCTACCTGCGCCTCCCGGTTCCACCTGAAGGACACCTTAGTGGAGGTTAAGGCTGTCAGCGGTGCAGCGATCTGACCAAAATTCCTGATGTATCGCCGTTAGAAGTTGGCAAAACCCAGGAAACGCTGCAGAGCCTTCCGGGAGTCAGGGACCGGCCACTGGGCGACAGCTTCAATCTTAGCGGGATCAGGCTTGATCCCCTCCGTAGAAATAATGTGGCCAAGGAACGTAACTGACTCAGCATGGAATTCGCACTTCTCCGCCTTGACAAACAACTGGTTCTCTAGTCACCGCTGGAGAACCCGTCTGACATGCTGGGTGTGTAATTGGAGAGAAGAGGAGAAAATCAAAATATCATCCAAATACACAAAGACAAATTGATTAATCATGTCACCCAACACGCTGTTGACGAGTCCCTGGAAAATGGCTGGAGCATTGGTAAGACCAAACGGAAGAACCAAGTACTCGTAGTGTCCCGAAGGGGTGTTAAATGCCGTCTTCCACTCATCCCCCTCCCGAATGCGCACCAAGTGGTAGGTGTTGCGCAGGTATAACTTAGTGAAGACCCGAGCTCCCTGCAATAATTCAAAAGCAGAAGACATTAAAGGTAGGGGGTACCTGTTCTTGATAGTAATGTCATTCAAACCTCTGTAATCAATACAGGGGCGCAGGGAACCGTCCTTCTTCTGAACAAAGAAAAAACCTGCACCAGCGGGAGAGGAGGAATGGCGGATGAGCCCAGCCTGAAGTGACTCACGTATGTACTTGTCCATGGCCTCTCTCTCAGGACCTGAAAGGGAATATAAATGACCCTTAGGCGGAGAAGAGCCCGGGAGGAGATCAATGGCACAGTCGTAGGGGCGATGCGGAGGTAGCGAGGTGGCCCGGGCCTTACTGAAGACCGCCCGAAGATCATGGTACTCCACCGGAACACCAGTCAGGTCAGAAGGATCCTCCTGAGGAACACAAGACACAGAGACAGGATGAAAAACAGCACCCAAACATGACACTTGACAAGACTGACTCCAGGCTAAAACAGAATTACCGACCCAATCAATGTGGGGATTGTGCTTGTGCAACCATGGGTGTCCCAGAATTAAAGGAGCCTTAGGGGAATCAATAATAAACAGTTCAGTCCGCTCATGATGGCTGCCAGCAATATGAAGATCTATCTTGGGAGTGACGTGGGTGATTGTGGTAAGGGGACGGCCAGCTAATGACCATGCTGATACGGGACTAACCAAAGGAAGAAGCGGTATTCTCCAACGTTGAGCAGAGGCAGCATCAAGGAAGTTCCCCTCAGCCCCTGAGTCCACAAGGGCGAGTCCAGTGTGTGAACGACTCTGGAAGGAGAGTTGGAACGGCAGCTGAGTGCGTGCTGCAGGAGAGCTTGAGCTGAGAACCGTGCCCACCAGGACTCTCCACCTCACTGGTGGGCCCTGGCCTTTTAACGGGCACTGAAGAGCGAAGTGGACTCCCTTGCCGCAGTATAGACATGCCCCCGACGACAGACGCTCCTGCTTCTGCCGTGGTGTAAGCCGTAGACGACCCAACTGCATGGGCTCCTCCTCAGAGGGCTGTCGGCTGGCTGAACTGGCTGAAGAGGACTCTAGGTGGCGCCACGGGCGGGTGTTTGCCGTTGGTTGTGGCGCCGGCTGAGACGATCCTCCATACGGAGCGCGAGATTAATGAGTTGATCCAATTCCCGCGGGAGCTCTATGGCCGCGAGTTCATCAGAAATGCCGAAATCCAACCCCTCAAGAAAACGAGCTCGCAGCGCGCTCTCATTCCAGCCGCATGCCGCAGCTAAAGTCTGGAACTGGATGGCATAATCAGTGACGGAGCTCCTCCCCTGTGACAGTCGTGATAACTGGGCCGCCGCCTCGTCACCCTGAGCAGAGCGATCAAACAACTTGGCCACCTCTTGACTGAAATCCGCGAAGGTGGCACAACAGGAAGCCCGCGATCTCCATACGGCAATTCCCCATTCGCGGGCACGGCCCGAGAGAAGTGTAAGGACGTAAGCCACTTTGGTCTCCTCATTAGCGTAACGCCGGGGCTGCAGAGAAAACACCAGCGAGCATTGGGAGAGAAATGCTTGACAGGCGTTAGGATCGCCATCGTAGACCGGCGGGTTGTTGGCATGGGGTTCGGGCTCGTGGGACATACCGGTGTGAAGAACGGACCCCAGGCTCGTTGCCTCTCGCTGAAGGTCGTCCACCCGTGTGAGGAGTTCGGATACTCGTGCACTAAGAACGTCCACATCCTGCGCGGTGGTGTTGAGCTGGATGGCATGCTGCCCTAACAAAACTCCCTGTTGAACGAGAGCCGAGCGAAGCGGATCAGATCCCGCTGAATCCATATGTGGTCAGACTGTTCTGTCAGGAGAAAGCAGGCTGGATTCAGATGCGGGTAAACTCAAGGCTTTATTCAAAACAGAGGAGACAGAGAGGATGAGTCACAGTTCAGAGGTTTCACTCGTAGTGACAGGATGAGTAGCAGATGAGTCACGTTTCACAGGTTTCACTCGCAGTGACAGGATGAGCAGCAGATGAGTCAAAGCAGATGAGTAATGTTCCACAGAAGTACGTATAACCGCCGAACCGGAGGGATGACAGCTGGAAGCTACTAGGAGCCCTGGGCTTGTAAGAACAAGGGCAGAGAAATCAGCTAAACACACTGGAGCCTGAGGACAAGACACGACAAGGTGAGTACAAAGAGCTGCTAGATGATCGGAGCTATTGGTACGAGTAACAACAGTCTGACAATAGACAGAGAAACACCGGGAATAATAAAGGGGAAAAAATTAGAAGGACATAGAGAACAGGTGGCGAGCAATTAAGGTTAACAACGGGGAAACAAGGGAGGCGGGGAAAACACAAACAGGCAGACGCGGTGAGCTGTCAAACCATCCCAACACACACACACCAAAAAGACAGGTGATTAGCCCCGAGACCCGACAGCCCTGCCTCCATTACATATCTCTATCATGTCATTATGTTTTATTTTTTTATTTATGTTACTTTTATAAGTTGATTTTATTGGTTTTGATCACCACATTTGAGTGATCACTGCAAAATAATAATAATAATAATAATAATAATAATAATTTGTTTATGTATATTCTGTTTATGTAGATACGTTATTCTACATATAGTACAGGTCAAATGTTTGAACACACGAATTGGAAAGTGTCCAAACATTTGACTGGTACTGTACTACTAGTGGTTACGCATCATAGTTGATCTGTAATCTGTACAGACTAAGCCCCACGGTTCGGCACGCATGTGATCCACGGATTAACTCAACCATAAAACAGTATAAGTTTATCATTTGTTCATATTTACACAGGCAAGTGAATTTTAAATAATTCCAGAGAGAAAAGGCAAAAGTGAAGTCGATTAGTTACTCGCACGCTGTTCTCTAGACGCGGAGCTGCACACACAAAGTGTGCACATGCATTTAAGATGGCACACGATCACCGCACTGAATCCTCTCCTGAATTCTGCTGCTGCTGTCATTAAATTATGTTTTATTAACAAGGTTTGGGAGGAGCGCATCAGATACTTTCCCTAACACCGGTGGAGCACAATCAAGTTAATCAACACCATAGTATAAATACAGCTGACTTACCTCTATCCATTGACGGTTCATCATCATCCAGCATCCAGGTTCGCTTGTTCCAACCATGTCAGAAAAACAAACCTCCTCATCTGAAGACAAATCCTTCTCCCCGGTCCCAAGACTACTCTTCTGTGGCATGACACCGCAACTGAGCCCCAGGCCTTATCTCACAGATGTGCTATAGCTCGAGTAGCCACCCACCTCCCAAGATGCTTAGACCTACCCTCGCCACCTCCAGCGAGAACCCCAGTTGACTCCCCGGCATCCTCATATCGCTCGGCCAGGCAAAAAATTCTGTCACACACAGCCCCGCCGCCGGCCACCCCCAGTTTGGGGCCCGCAGCCTACCACCAAATAATTCTCAATCACTTTTAAAAATCCAAATCCCCTTTCATCTCGACTACTTTCTTTTTCCGAGTTCACCATCGCATTTAGTAGATTCACCAATATTATCTGTTCAGCCTTCCTCCACAGCTCGCGCTGTCCTATGGAGGGGGGGCATTTTTACACAAATACCACAAGATTTTTTCTGCAAAATGTGCAGTTTGAGTCGCCTAATGGAATCAGTGCTCTTACTGGGGCACACTCTCCACAGCTTTTTTATGATGCAGGAACATTTCTTGCGCAGTTTGTAGGTCAGTTGCCCACTCAAACATGACTTGCCCACAAATCAACCCTACTATACCCCCATGCCCCAATACTTCCTCTGTGATATCCACCAGCTACGTCCCAAGATCTGAGAATACAGTAACCCCGGGTCCAGAGCAAACAGCCCCACCAGAAGCAGATAACAGGCAGCTATGCATCTCTTTCAACAATGGGAGCTGCCCCAGACAGCACTGCCGCTACCTGCACATCTGCAAATCAGGCTTTATGATTGGCCCTTTCAATAACCCCCCTTCGAAACATTTAGCGTCAGGCCCATCGGAGTTGTTACTACAACATTTTCTGGTAAGAAACACTTAATAATCGATCTGTCACCACATAATTCCTCGGCCCCAAGCATTAATAGCTTGATCCCTCTAGACAAATTTTCTCTCAAATACCAAGACATAAATCGGGCAGTTGAATTGATTAAAATTACTGGTCAAGGAGCCTGTCACTGGAATGGAGTCAAGAAATGGTGGAGTTGTGTGTAAAGTGGTATCGTTTACCTTCCATAACGCAGGATATGAAGATAACCCACCCTTTAAAACCACTTCTCAACACATCGGTCAAAACTATTTTCCAAGCAGTTTCTCCCAGAACCCTTCAGTCATATGTGACATGATGGAGATGCTTCAAGGCATTCCACCTCACATACAACACTCCGTTTCCAGATTTTTCCCAACTTTCAATTACCCCATTAATTTATTTTCTCAACGGCGTTAAGGGTCTCCAAGTTGGGTCCATCAAAGGCTATCTGACTGGCGTCCAATTTTTCCACAAGCTGATGTTTGGTGCTCCCTCTATCTACAGCCAGTGAGGCTTACCCATTCGATGCTGTGTGCTCCCGTCGGATGTCGCCGAGAGCCTCCTGGCCAGACAACTTTTTTTATTCTACATTCGTCAAGGCTTACCCATTCAATGCTGTAAGTATTGAGCTCCCATTGGATGCCGGCAAGAGCATGCTTTTCCATTCTACAGTCGCCAAGACTTATTGTCAGGATCCTGCCCTGACAGTCTTGTCTGTCCTATCTTTGTTTAATGTGTCTCTGTTAATTTTGTGCCTGAGCACATGGTTGTGTCTTTGTTTATGTTGGCCGTGTGCTCCCCTTGTCCTGCCTCCTTGTTTCTAATCACCACGCCCCCTTGTTTAGTCCTTTGTTTGTCTAATTGTTCACCTGATCCTTGTGTGTTCTGCTCCCTTTATATTGTGCTCATTTCCCTCTGGTCCTGGCTGGTTCGTTTTTTGTGTGCCTTGTGTACAGTCTCTAGCTTGGATATTTAGTCTTGTTAGAACTCTTTAATCCGTATTTTGCATCTTATTTGGTTCCCTCTTATTTTTTAGTTTTCATTTGTTCCCATGTGTAGTCTAGTTCTAGTCTTTGTAGTTTAGTGTTTTTGTTCTTTAACCTTTTGGGGGTTTTCCCACCTTTTTTATTTTTCTTTCTAGTTTTCAGCAAGGTTGCTGTTTTCTTTATTTTGGTTTGTAGTTCTAGTTAATTATTCCTAGCTTTTTCCAATTGTTATCCTTTTTGTTTTCAGTTAATTCCAGTTATTTCTAGTATTACTTTTTTTGTTTTTCCTTTTTAGATTTCTTTTCTGCCTAGGCATTGGTTTGCAAGTTTACTTTTATCTGTCAAATTCTTGTCACCCCTGTTTTGTCTTTGTGTCTGTGTTGGTTCCTGCCCTGCTTCCTGAATCCTCCCTGGTCGCTGGTTCTTCTGACCTGACAGACATTGGGGCGCTACAAGGGGTTCCTTCAACCGGGTCAGGCCCTTCCTACTTGAGTTGCTACAAGGTCTCCTTTTGCCACAGAGTCTGGAGCCATCTCCTTCTGATCCGCCTGTTCTCCTGTCGTGAGCCCTGCCCTATTGTGGACTGTCTTAGTGCATCATCTGTGTTTCACACTTGTTAATAAACGGTTTCCCCTGTTAATTCTGCATCTGGGTCCTCCCTTGCCAAACCCTGACAGAACGAACCAGCCATTCTAGGACCCAGCAGAATGAGTATTAAAATTGTTCCACCTGCCACTGCGGAAGGGAGATTGGCGCTCCAACAGGCACTGGCATCGCTTCGTCAGCAGGGCCAGGAACCACGGTCCTATGCCCAATTCTTTTGGACTATGGCTAGGGGCCTTGAATATGATGATGCAACCCTGAAGGAGGCCTTCAACCTCACTCTGGATGACCCCTTACCTCGATGGGAGATTGAGCAGCTGCGTATTCTGAATTTCTGGGACTTCTCTAATTATGTGCATCACCGCAAGGACTGGCAAATCCTTAATCCTCCAGAGGATATCAGCAGTGACCATCAACCTGCCCTCCTTCCCTCTTCGAGTCAAGTCCACGATCATCATCTGACTCCCACTGAGAAACGAAGGGACCGCAGGAAGAGGGCAGCCCAAGTTGCTGCAGCTGCCATGGACTCCTCTGTGCTGCTTCCAGCCTCTGAGAGTAGCTCAGTGCCAGCTCCTGCTTCTGAGTCGATAAAGCCTTCTGA
This sequence comes from Carassius carassius, assembly GCF_963082965.1. Classification (NCBI taxonomy): domain Eukaryota; kingdom Metazoa; phylum Chordata; class Actinopteri; order Cypriniformes; family Cyprinidae; genus Carassius; species Carassius carassius. The sequence goes on from NC_081779.1 coordinate 31,347,975, forward strand.
AGTCGTCAAGGTAGCTTTAAGAGAAGTTTCCCAGTCAACCTCTGTTCCGGTGTCTGTCAAGTCTGTCCCAGTTAAGTCAAAGCCAGCCATGCCGAGTCTTGATAATTCTGTGTTTATGTCAGTCCAAGTCACTCAAGAAGTGGGCAAGATGACAAATTCCGGTCCTGGGGGACGTAAGGGTAGGAAGTCCCGCACAAGGATGGCTAGAACCCTTTGTTCAGAGACGCCTCATATACTTACCCTGGATCCCAAGTTGCCTGATGCTTCAGTTATGGCCATGGAGGCGGGTTCTGAGCAGCATGTTTTTCCTGTTATAGTAACAGATGTCACTCCTGAGCAGCCCCCTCGCTCTGTCACCGACACTCATGTCAGGCCTGAGATGGAGACCACTCCTAAATGGCCCACTATTTCGGTCATATCCATGGAGGGCATTCTCAAGACGTCAGCCCCCTCAGGCACTGAATATGCTTCCGCCCTGGAGCCTCCAGAATCTTCACAAGCCCCTCACCAGAGTCTAGAGTCTTCATCCCAGTTCATTCCAAAGTCTGCTTCAGAATCCGCTTCAGTACCAGTCCAGGAGTTTGTTCCTGAAGACCCAGTCCCTGCAGCCCCAGAGGCCAGTCAAGCGTCAGCATCAGTAACCCAAGAATCCGTTCGTGAGTCTGTTCCTGCAGCCCCCAAGGGTACTCAAGAATCCATCCCAGAGCCTGTTGCTTTGGCCCCAGAGGACCGTTTAGAAGCCACAGGATGTGTTCCTGAGACCGTCTTTGTGCCAGTTCCAGCTCTGGAGAGTAGTTTAGCAGCCCCCGAGGGCTGTCAAGAGCCAGTTCAATGGTCAATCTTCATAGCCCCAGAGGGCAGTTCGTCATCCCCCAGCAGGAGTCAAGAGTCGGTTCCTGAGCCTCTTCCTGCAGCCCAGGAGGGCATTTCAACAAATCCCAAGGGCTGTCCAGTGTCAGTATTTGAACTTGGTCCAGTGGCCCCTAAGAGCATCCCTGTTATATCCCCAGAGCCCACTCCAGACTCTCCCCCCACTACAGAAGAAGTTCTTGTCGCATCCTTGGAGGCCAACCCTGAAAGTCTTGTCAGTCATGTAAAGCCCACAGAAGATGACTTTATCTCTCATGTTGTACCTTCAAAAACTGTCCATGTTCTGTCCAAGGAGGCCCTTCCAGAGAGCCCTAAACCTCTCGTTGATGCCACCTCCGAATCCCTTGTTAGTCATGTCTTGCCTACCAAGAATACCCTGGAGTTTGGCCGTAATACCCAGTCCAGTAGGAGACCTTCACCTGTGAAATGTGCTGGTAGAGGTGCCACTAACTATGCCCCCACCCTTAACCCACCCTCTGTCTGTCCTGGTCTGCAAAGTTTCCCTAAGATGGCACCACCCTGGTCAGCCTTAAACCATTCCCCTGGAACATTTTCCGCCTCTCCCGTCCCACCCCCTGTGTTTCCTTACAGGCCTGGACATCCATGGGTCCCTTCCCACCCACCACCCAAGTCAGTACCATTTTGGCTCCCTACCAACCCTGTGGCCCATTTGACTCCACCCAGGATGGACGCCAGGAGGCGTCCTTTGGAGGGGGGGTACTGTCAGGATCCTGCCCTGACAGTCTTGTCTGTCCTATCTTTGTTTAATGTGTCTCTGTTAATTTTGTGCCTGAGCACATGGTTGTGTCTTTGTTTATGTTGGCCGTGTGCTCCCCTTGTCCTGCCTCCTTGTTTCTAATCACCACGCCCCCTTGTTTAGTCCTTTGTTTGTCTAATTGTTCACCTGATCCTTGTGTGATCTGCTCCCTTTATATTGTGCTCATTTCCCTCTGGTCCTGGCTGGTTCGTTTTTTGTGTGCCTTGTGTACAGTCTCTAGCTTGGATATTTAGTCTTGTTAGAACTCTTTAATCCGTATTTTGCATCTTATTTGGTTCCCTCTTATTTTTTAGTTTTCATTTGTTCCCATGTGTAGTCTAGTTCTAGTCTTTGTAGTTTAGTGTTTTTGTTCTTTAACCTTTTGGGGGTTTTCCCACCTTTTTTATTTTTCTTTCTAGTTTTCAGCAAGGTTGCTGTTTTCTTTATTTTGGTTTGTAGTTCTAGTTAATTATTCCTAGCTTTTTCCAATTGTTATCCTTTTTGTTTTCAGTTAATTCCAGTTATTTCTAGTATTACTTTTTTTGTTTTTCCTTTTTAGTTTTCTTTTCTGCCTAGGCATTGGTTTGCAAGTTTACTTTTATCTGTCAAATTCTTGTCACCCCTGTTTTGTCTTTGTGTCTGTGTTGGTTCCTGCCCTGCTTCCTGAATCCTCCCTGGTCGCTGGTTCTTCTGACCTGACAGACATTGGGGCGCTACAAGGGGTTCCTTCAACCGGGTCAGGCCCTTCCTACTTGAGTTGCTACAAGGTCTCCTTTTGCCACAGAGTCTGGAGCCATCTCCTTCTGATCCGCCTGTTCTCCTGTCGTGAGCCCTGCCCTATTGTGGACTGTCTTAGTGCATCATCTGTGTTTCACACTTGTTAATAAACTGTTTCCCCTGTTAATTCTGCATCTGGGTCCTCCCTTGCCAAACCCTGACACTTATCCAACTGATGGGGGCTCGATACTTAGACCATCAGATACTGGCGAGAGCCTCATGGCCACACAAATTTACCTTTTCCATTCTACGGTCTGCGAGGCTTGCCCATCTGATGCAGTGAGTAATGAGTTCCCGTCGGATTCCGACAAGAGCCTCCTGGCCCCACAACTTTACCTTTCCATCTTACATCCGGAGAGGCTTACACGTTTCGATGCCGTGATTATTGAGCTCCTGTCGGACGTTGGCTAGAGTCTCCCAGCTAGACAAACTTACCTTTTCAATTTCTACGGTCATCGAGGCTTACCTGTTCAATATGTGCCCTCCCGGTCGGGCCATACAATCACGCTGCTCTTCCACATCGGCTGTTAGGGCTCACCCGTTCCAATGATGTGAACTCCCATTGAGCATCAGCTCGACCCCTCCCAACCAGGGACCCTAAACCACGTAGTCCAGTACCAGCAGCCAATGGGGCCTACCCTTCCAATGCATAAGTTGCTTCCACGGAGTATGTAGGCTCCCAAACATGTTCTTAGTCTGGTGGCTGTCCTTTTCTCAATTGCTTTTTGGGGGGTACTCTAGGTTCAAGCCATTCCTGAGCTCGGAGCCCTACCTGGACAGCACACAGCACACATAAATCAATATCGGCCTGTTTTTTTTTCTTTTTTACTCCCTGGTATAGGTATCGGCCACCCCAAAATAACCCTATTGGTTGACTGGACTACAGCAGGTCTTGTGGTTGTGTGTTTGCTCTGAAAGACAGAGGGAATGTGTGAGGTGTGTTTACTCCTTCAAATATTTGACTCCGCATTGTGTCATGTACACAGATAAAGTCTGTGAGAACTGTGAAAACGTGTAATGCAGCTGTAATTGTGCATGAAAATGAACTTACTGAGATATAGCTACAAAAATAATTGACCATAACCATAACTTTTTTTTAAGCTAATTTCTTTGACGTCATTACACATTAAATCATACTGATGGCTGTTTTGATAAAACCAGTAACATCTCTCTACATAGAAAGAAATTCTGTTGTTTTTATTTAGCGCTATTGGTCATAATAACTCTACTGCACTATTGTGTTAATGAATGATAGCTCAAATTATGTGGATTACTTTTTTACCAGCTAGACAGACTTTTCACCTGGCATATAATAAAAATGGCAAACAATCCCATAGACCCCAGTTCTATCTAGTGTTGCTTTCGTCAACAAAAATTATGACTAAATATTGTCGTCAACAAACCTTTATCAGACTTTTAGTTGACTGAAACTAGACTAGACTAAAAAGAGTATGAACGTGACTATAACTAATAAAAACGCAAACGACAGCTTCATACAAAGACTAGACTAAAACTAAAATTAAAACAGGCCAGCAAAAACAACACTAGCTCTATCCAGAGACCAAAATATAACATTTAATTTATATATATATATATATATATATAAAACAAGTTCAGACATTAAGTTACTTCTGTCCCACTCCCACCTGCTGCTCACAGTCTTGTTAGTTATACGTTTATATGCCCTTTAAATGTACTTCATCAGTGTGGAGCCTCTTGCTCTAGCATTACCAATGTCTCTTCCGTGTTGCTTTAACCATGACACTGTACATTCTACTACCAGAGTTAAAGACTGAGAAAAGAGTTAGGGCTGAGAGCAGGAGAATGTTCAGGAGCATTCAGATTAAATTAAAGAGCATTTCTTGGATCAGTTTGCGGCTTCACACCGTTGGCCAGGCTGGACAGACACACGGAGAGAGATGGCCGGTCACCTTGAACTCTGCTGCTCATCTGGAGGGCGCTGCGCTGATGGTGAGGAGGAGAGGGGTAAGCGGGTCGAGGACGGCTGCAGGGTCACGGGGCTGCACAGAAGGTCAGGGGGGAATGGGACGACTGGCCACATTTCAGGGCCAGATGCTCAATATGCAGACGGCTGTAATCGAATGGAGTGATTTTCAATGGGCTCTCTGATTAGCATAAGGACAATGGCATCTCCCGTCTGTGTCTCTGGGGTCAGTGGAGAGGAGCTCTGAACTTGATCTTTCTGAAAATTAGCAGCCAGACTGGACACCAGGATGATTGATTGGACATGTCTGTCACTTATAATGAAAGTCAGGAGAAGCGTTTGACTGTGGGAGGCAGATGAGGGCACACATACACATTCTCTACTCTCTAAGAAATAGAATAAAATTTGACTCCAGTAGAGTTCCACCTTGATGTTGCTAGGCTTTTCCACCAGAACATGATTCTTGGCCAGCTGGCCAGACTATGACGAGTCGAAACCAGAACAAACTTCTGTTCTACTGTTCACAGTACTGAGAGTGATTATAGCACACGGACTTGTTTTGATTTGACTTGTTAAAGCGATCTCATTTTTTCATATTTCTTTTCTATTGGCAACTCATTAGCATAGGAACATTAACTGCTAAGTAAAGGTTAGATTGCTCTACTTTTTTAAGAACTGATTAATGACTTGCAACTTTACATTTCCAAAGTACTACAGAGCATTTTATTTATTTTCTTCACCATTAAAAAACAACAACATATAAGTCGCAATTATGAGAAATAAAGTCAATAATGTGAGATCTAAAGTTAAAATTACAAAAATAAAAATGCAATTCAAAGAAAAAAAAAGTTGCAAGTTTGAGACATGAATGTGAGTTATATAGATGTTATATCAAGAAATAAAGTCTTGTTTGTTTGTTTTTTACTCTGAGACAGAAAGTTTAATTTATATAGGCTACTCATAAGTAACTCGATCCCCCGCGCGCCCCCTGGGGCAATAATAACTTTATACCTCATAGGAAACGATGAATTATTGCAGTAATTTCCTTAAAATCATCCATCATTTTCTGATTCATCACTATCCCAATATAAAATGAAAGAAAGATAGCTTTAAAATAATACTAATGATAAACAGCTTTTAAAAAAAGCACTTAGTATTTAATTTAAAGCATTCGCATCCGGTGTTGTGTAATATTCGGTTCCCGTGGGTGGAGTTAACCTGAATATTCATGAGTTCCCTTATTGTGGGCGTGTCCTTGAAACAACGCGCAAATGAATGGAACTGAAAATATCAGTGCACGCTCGTCAAATCTCTATTTGATTTAATGGATTATTTTAAACAGGTAACGAAGTGTCAGTGTTAAGCATTAATTAGCATTATCTGAAACTGTGCCAAAACAATGTTTGTGTAATATGATAAATTGTCTTTCATGTTTTGCTTGATTGATTACAGGCACACAGAAAAACAATCAATAAGCTAATTTAACCTATCTTAACTAATATAGTTTTGAATGTTTGGTGTATTTCGCTTTTTATATATTTGTGGGGCTTTATTTTTAATAGTTTGCTTTGACCAGACTACCTAGTTGTCATTGGAGAGAGACTAGTACACTTTGTATCTATTTTGTGTCTTAATAATATCGGTGTGAGCATCCTGTGTCATGCTTTCTTTAATCTTTTTTTACTTTAATAACCCATTTTTACCAGCCTTCAAAGCCCCATCAGTGTATTTATTATTATAAATGCACATTTACTTCTGTCACATATTTTATCCTATTACTAAGATTTTAAAGTGTCTTCTACAGAGTCATGCAACATTTAAACAGCATGTGAGTTAATTTTTATATTTAAATGAACAGTCTTTTTTAAAATGGACACAGTTTTCTCTATTGCATTGAGTTAACAGTCAAATACAGAGCTTAACGGTTTAGACAATCTGAGAAAGAACTACTGATAATAATGAATATCATAAGCATACATTGTGTCTGTTCTTTGACCATAGGCACTGAACAACAACCTCATCATGTCATGTTTAAGAATAGTGAAGAGTGAATCCATTGTGTAAATAATGTTTAACATGTGAACATCTTATTCAAAATCGTTTTCACATTTTACAACTATTACATACAATGAAACCCAAATGTTTCTTTGTCAGCCAAACTCTGCTCTCCTGTCGCTTACCGAAATTAATATCCTCTGAGATTCATTAAAGTTAATATTTCAATAATTTAACAACACTCTTTAATGTTGACAGTTCTCTGATGTGTATTAATGTGTCTTGAGATATGTATTGTCTCTGGATGAGAACAGCCTCCATGTATGTCCAGTTCATACAATGATCAGCTACTGACCAGTGACTTCAGCTCTCTCATCCAGCCTGAAACAGACAGGGACTTCACATGCGGATCAATATATGTGGAAACATCACAAAAGCAAATCAAAGCCATAATATAGCTATATTTATGAGGCGGCATATATATTAGTTTCAAGCATTGTCGTGAATACACTGCAGTAATAGTCACCAGTAGCCTAACTTAGCTAATCATACTATTCAAACAGCAATTAATGCCCCACAAATGAAATGTATAAAAAGCTAAACACATAAAAAAATATGATTAAGAAACTATAATTCCCAAGGTTAGCATAGGTTATTCGCTTATTGTTTTTCTGTGTGCCTGCAATCAATAAAGCAAATCAGCCTACAGACGATTAATATTACACAAACTGCATTGTTTTGACACTGTTACAATGCTTCAGTGCTTAACATTGACACTTCGTTACCTTTTCAAAATAATCCAAGTAGCGATTTGAGGAGCGTGCCGTGCACTGATTAGGGAACTAATGAATATTCATGTTAACTCCACCCACGGGAACAGTTTTTCACGGGAACCGATTTTTTTTTTTTTAACAAACTTTTATTAAACAACAAGGCGTTACAGAATGTAAAATAACAGAGCACAGAAAAATGCTATGTAGAACTGTACAGAGTATTACACAACACCGGCTTGACGTGCGACTGTAATATCGCGTAATCTCTTTGTGTAACTCTTTTTGAACGCTAAAATCGGAAGTCTCGCGGGATTTCAGTGAGTTGACTAAATGCCACGTCGGATTTAGCCTGAGCAGAAGCATTTACTGGTCTTTAATTGACCGACTGCGCAAAATAAGCGAAATCGTATTTTTTTTCACCCCGTTACCGGTTTTAAAGGTTACCGGAGTCGTGTGCGGATACTGCAGCAGGTCAGTTCTTTACATAACGATCTTTGTGAGAGTGGCCGTGTGTTTACTGCACTGATCTGCTCCTTCTAGTGTGTTGATGCAGCAGAGAAGCTTTAATCCTATTCAAACACTCACGCTAGAGATGATTTACCTGACGCTAACTCTAATGACTGAATGGAGCCGATGCTTTGAACACACATATATCATCCTGAGCTCTTTTGTTCGGTTACTGTGAAACAATGGTTTAGACTTGATTTAAGTCGCTGGATTCGGTTGATCTTCAGGGTTCCTACGTCTCGTCTCAGAAAACCGGAGATTTTTGTTTTTGTCTTAACGTAAAGATGAAACACTGTTTCTCGTTGGGCTTTACTTCAAAAGACTTATTTGGGAGGGAACTGCTCTTAATAACCGGTCTCCAGTAACACAGACCTCTCGGAAACGGATTTCATTGCTTCACCTCTGCTGTCGTCATGTCCGCTTTACAGCAGGATGTTGTTCTGACATCTGTGTCCGTTCATTCATTCATTCAATCTTTCATTCATTCGTTCGTGAATTGTTATTGACTCGTGTGAGTTTTTAAAAGCTGTGGAAATCTCTGTTACAATCTGATTTCCAAAACATTTTTTTTGACTATTTGACTAGTTCAAGCTATTTGAGTTGAACTAAATCTGACATACTGGATGACATTCTGTGTGAGATCCTGTACTTGATCTGAAACTGTTCTGAACATTTCTCTGGTTTCTTATATTATTGTGCATGCAGTTTTTATGATCTCCTCCTGTTAGTTGAAAGCCTACATGTTCTCATGTCTGGGCAGAAGAGTGTGTTATCATGCTCCAGGATGAAGTGCATGGACCTGTCTCTCATTATGACTGTGAAGTGTTGTGTTTGTGTGTGCAGGAGGAATGAGGACCGTCATCAGATCACTGTTACTGATCACTGTTGGGATGGCCGTGTGTCAGCAGATGCTCGCTCACTCCCACCATCATCACGGACACTCGCACGGAGGGGCCAAGATGCATCATGGGGCCAGCAAGTGGAGCGCTGAAGCCAACCTGCCCCACGCTGAAGAGGAGCATCATGCTCATGATCACGGACACGCACACGATCACGGACACAATCACGGACATGCACACGATCACGGACACGCACACGATCACGGACACGCACACGATCACGGACACGCACACGATCACGGACACGCACACGATCACGGACACGCACACGATCACGGACATGCACACGATCACGGACACGCACACGATCACGCACATGATCACGGACACGCACACGATCACGCAGCAGAGCGACTGAAAAGAGATGTGGAAGCAGGGAAGCGGAGCACGATGGAGCTCTGGATGCAGGTAAACATGCTGGTGTACGATGATGCAGCCGCACTGCACAGATGCGCTGTTTTCATTCAAATCAAAGCGTAATATTCACTCATATAATCAGATGATGGACTGCTGGGCCGTCTGAAATTATGAAAGCCAGTTTCCGCCACTGAATAATATTTTTTTTTTAAATGTTATTGCGGATTTTTATCTCACAGTTCTGACTTTTTTTTCGCAGAATCTAACTCGCATGTTACAAAATTAAAATTGCTATAAAATTGCATGTTATATGCTCCAGGCACGTAGATGCGGCTGCCATCTTGGAGCGGTCACCTTGACCTCATTCCCCATACTGTAGGCTCTCACAGAGCCGTTCTGTGCAGGATTGTGGCTTCTTTAGAATGTTGACCACTAGAATATGGCCAGTGGCTTACTTACTATGTGTGTATATATGATAGAACACGTGAGACACATTTGTTCAGAACATTTAGAAAAAACATGTAGTGTCTTTATTTCCAAGATATGTTTCCATCCACAGACACTCTGCAGTGCCATCTTTAACCTCCAGGGGTCTGTGGAGGACTAGCTGAAAACCATGGCTTTACAGCATTGAGCTTCCTTTCTCTTTCTTTCTTTCTTTCCTACTCGTAGGCCATTGGAGCCACTCTGCTGATCAGCGCTGCTCCCTTCCTCATCCTCTTCCTCATCCCAGTGCAGTCGAACACGGACCAGCACCAGAACCTGCTCAAAGTGCTCTTGAGCTTCGCGTCTGGAGGTTTGCTTGGGGATGCGTTCCTTCATCTCATCCCTCATGCACTGGGTGAGTGAGCATAACATCCTGTCACATGACTCGAGACACGCTACCCCAGACTCTATAGATATATTAGCCTGCTCTATTGTGTATTGTTTCATGAGGTGTATAAATCCTTTTCTAGTTTTGGTAGTGCTGATTTTATTCAAGATGGTCTATCAAATGAAGGATTGTTCTCCTGTCAGAAGACTCTGAAATCTGTCCTATTAACCATCCAAACCTTCACCCCTTGATTTCGTCTCAACACAGAACCTCATTCTCATCATGGTCAGTCACACGGCAGCGAGGGGTCACATGGTAGTGAGGAGTCACATGGTCACTCACACGGTAGGATGCTGTTCAGTCACTGAAATACATGTTTTTCTAATCAAAGTTCTAATTTGGCCAAATGGAAATCCAGAATCCAATGTATTGGAGGATGCTCTGTTGTTGTTTTCTGAGGTGTCAGTCAGTGCTTGGTTTCTGTCCCAGGTGCGGCCCATGGTCACATGATGTTGGTCGGGCTGTGGGTGCTGGCTGGCATTGTTGCGTTTCTGGTGGTTGAGAAATTTGTTCGTCTTTTGAAGGGAGGACACTCTCACTCTCATGGTAAGAGTCTTTCAACTTTAAACCAATCAGAGTGTATTTGCATTTAAAGCACTTGAAAAGTATTGCTAATGCACATCTCTCTAGATTGAGAACAGCTCTGTTTTGGTGGGGATTTTTGATGAAATCTTTACTTCTGTCACTCGATGATTAGGAATGGCAGATAGACCAAGCAGCTGTTCCTAGTAATGCAGCAGAAAATCATGTCACATCGCAAACAATCCTGCTGCTAATGAATAATACTGAAATATAATTCCTCTCTTCTCTTTTCTATTTCTATTCTATTTTCTATTTTTTTGAGCAGTGATCCGGACATTGTTGACAGGTTTCCACATACAATAAAACCCTTTCTTGCCATGTTTTCAGCTGCTCCAAAGGCTAAAGACAGCGATGAAGAGGATGATGACAAGAAAAGAGAGAAGAAGGGAGGGAAAGAGAAGAACGTTGCCTCTGATAAGAATCCTGCAAAGAAAAGAGTTGAGACGAGTTCTGGTACAGAAGCTCCAGTGTTTGAGTTGTTGTGTTGGCGTGTGTCAGCGCTGTTGTCTTACTGACAGACCAACTCTGTGTCTGCAGATATTAAAGTGTCGGGTTACCTGAACCTGGCTGCTGATTTCACCCACAATTTCACAGATGGTCTTGCGATCGGTGCGTCATTCCTGGTAGGTCCAGCGGTCGGCACTGTTACCACCATCACCATCCTCTTACATGAAGTCCCACATGAGATTGGAGACTTCGCCATTCTCGTCCAGTCAGGCTGCACCAAGAGGAAGGTACAGAGCTCCAGAGAGCGTGAGATTGATGGCGAACGTGAGATTGGTTGAAAAAAGAGTTTCGTGTTGATTTTTCTGAACACTTACTTCTGCTGTTTTCATCAGGCCATGTGTCTTCAGCTCCTCACCGCCATTGGTGCACTAGCTGGAACTGCCTGCTCCTTATTGGCTGAAGGGGTGGGTGCCGCGGCAACAACCTGGATCCTGCCCTTCACTGCGGGAGGCTTCGTTTATATAGCGACCGTCACGGTTCTTCCAGAACTGCTGGTGGGACGCTCTAGTTTCTGGCAGTCAATGCTGGAGATATTTGCTCTGCTGTTCGGTGTGGGAATGATGGTGCTGATCGCCGAGTATGAGTGAGGGATGGACAGTGCCTTGTTTGAAAGAAGAACCTTTAAAATGAGGTGAAGAGACCAATGCATGGTCACCTGAACCTCTAGAGACTAAGAGTGTGTTGAGATGAATGTTAGTATTGACCACAGGAAAAAAAAAATAATAAAATGGAATGATTGAGATAGAGAGTGAATGAAAATAAAGTGCTGAACTGCTCGCATTAACCCAAAGACCAACATTAATGGATCATTTAGTTATTTTAGGCACAGGAACCTTCCCAGGGACCAACAGCTAGAAAATCCCGTCCGGTTCTCTATACCGATTCGGACGGACAGATAAACGCTTGTCACCAGTCGCTGGAGCACAGCTTCTCTCATCAGTAGACTGCTTTTCTAGAAATATCAGTTACGTTACATGATTAAATCATTTCATTTGCTGTTCACACATTGAATGTTAATGTGATTCTTTCTTAAGCAGAGTGTGCTTTCTCTTCGATGGGGAGATTCTTTGATTCCTCTACTGTAATATTTAGCTGTGTAGCCATTAGTCAGTGACAGAATGATGCTTGTCATTGGTGATGGGTTCTTCAGAAGGTGCTAACGCACTGTTTATTAAAATTACAATTTAGGTTTAGTGTTTATTTCTTTTCTTTATGCCTGTAACTCCATCCATGGAGATTTTTTTTATCCTTTTATGAATTTGTTGAAATGTTAATTCTCTTTTACCTGTAATTTAAACCCTTTACATTCCTATTGAGTGTAAATCAAGCATATCACTTCAGGAACAGAAGTGGATGCAGTGTTGTTCAATTTCAGTTCAATAAAAGAGTTGTGGTACATCTCTCATTGGCTAATTGCTCTTGATGAGTGATTGGGAATCACTGCTGACATCAGAAAGAAATCTCCCTAAACCACTTTCTTCTTGAAAAATAACACATTGACGTTGTCTTACATCATGTGCAGCACATTACGTATAAAATGCGTTTGGACCTGTGATTTTCAACAAGCAAATGATCATATATCGAGAGGGGAAATTCCCATCACAACTGTAAAACTGCAGTCATCTGACTGATTTTCCTTTCACAATGAAAGTGAATTGCAGATATGAATGTAAAATAATTATGTGTTTGCATCTTAGGTGTATATGAATTTCTTCTTTCAGACAAATCCAGTGGGTGTTGCAGTGCATCAGTCTAAAAGAAGTTAAATAAAAATCACCCATCCATAATAAAAAAAACTGTCACACAGCTCCAGGGGCTGAACAAAGGCCTTCTGTAGCAAATCGGTGCATTTTTGTATAGTGGAGCGGCTAAGTGATATAATCGTTACGATTATGATACAAGTGTGAAAATTGGCATGAGCAGTCTCCATGGGTCACTTGACAAAAAATTGTCCGAGCCACTTGAAATTTCAAGATGGCGGCCATTTTTCAAGATGGCCGACACCTTAGTGGAGCAGTTAAGTGATATAGTGGTTTATTTGGTGATACAAGCATGAAAATTGGCATGAGCAGTCTCTGTGGGTCACTTGACAATAAGCCACTCACAGCTGCTTGAAATTAAGTTGGTAAGTTCATTAAGTTGGTAATACAAGCATGAAACCACCCACAGCAACATAAAATTTCAAGATGGCGGCAATTCTTCTGGATTACTGCCGCCCGCAATGTGGATCTTTAAATGATAAATTGTTTAATAGAAATGTATTGGGTTCCTCAAAAGACTCTGTCAAGAGAGGTAGTTTGACTGTGTTTTGTCTGACTCCTCACCCATGACCTGTCCAGTTTGGTAAAGCCTGTCAGGTGTTGCTTCCCACCGGCATAGCTCTCAGGGTTCACTGAGGTACACAAGCTCCCTTACCACGACAAGGTAAGTCACAAGAGAGGTTTTTTTTTTTTTAAACTAACAGTTATTAAACATGTCAAATTAATACTGAGAGGTGGGGAAACAAAAAATAAGATTAATAAATTAGCACAGTTGTGGTGCTGAATGGACCAAACAAAAAATTGAGCAATGACTAATACTGAATGTCAGTAAGAACAGATCCAGAGGCAACAGCGACTCTGGCTGACACAGCCATGGAACCATGACAAACAGAAAGTATCTCAAACAATACAAAGGAACTAAACTGAAAATGTCACAGTGATAGTGTGGTGACAAAATAAAACATGATGCACTGATGTGGTGAGGGGAAGCCGAGCCATAGGCCTACACTGGAAACAGGACTAACACTGGCAAAAGAAACATGCAAATAGGTTCAAGCAGGGGCAACTACATAGGCATGTGCAACTGATTCCATATCTGAAGCACTTACACCTTCCAGTACATGCCTTGTTGCACCCACATTTGGTCAACTCCCAACAACTTTCTGAAATAGGTGGAAGTGGAGTCCAGAAGACTTTCCACTCTTCTTCCTTTTTAACCCATCCCCAGTCAAATCAGCTCTGCATTTGTGGATGTCGCTTCAATGCCTGTCCCCACACGTATCCAGTCTCATAAGAAGCACGTTTGGCATGCTCTTTGACTGCTAATCACACACGTCCCATGTTTTCCAGGCAGACTTCTTTGATTTGCCATGGAAGGATGACACAATGTCACAACCACTGAAGGCATGGAAGAAGAGGATACCACATGTTTTCTCTGGTCCTATGGCTGAAACCACCTCATGTATAGGGATCCATCTTGTCTTCTCTCCTTTGACAAACATCACCCACATTTTCTCCAGGCCAAGTTGCATCAAAGAAGGCACAACAGAAGTGGCTATGATTAAAATGTCTGTGTCATTGGCATCAATCATCAGGGATTTGTGTCCTTGTTTCACTGCCATGTCTGCAGCAAATGTATAGGCAGAGGGTTTATCCTTTTACCACCTTTTACCAAGCACTTTGATGTATGGAATACAACTAACTTTATGCCTTAACCCTAGACTTTGTCCGATCGTTCAACCAATCCCATTTATATCCTGTGTGATCTGTACACCATCCGGTTAACTAAAACCCCATTAACCTTGGCTCGGCTCTCCCGCACTGGCACAACCTGTCAATTCAGGTGCGGCTATCTAACTGTTTTAGGGTAGATTAGACAGCATTTGGGATACTAACTTTACAATTAGCTGAAATTGAACCCCACTCTGAGTTTAACAGCAGTGATATATCACCAGTGTGCCCTGGTAGTGCAGATATTCACTCTTGTCTAATCTATCTTTAATTAACAAATCAACACAACTGTATTTTGATGCGTTAAAAGTTGTTCTTTAGAATAATCTAAAACATATAAAATAAAATGACACCAAATCGTCCTTAATGAAAAAGAATAATAATAAACAATACATTTCTATCGGAAAATTGATCTTTTGAGCATCCAGGGGTCGGCCATCTAGAAAATAGAAATTTCTAGTGGCTGGGTTTGTTTTCTTGTCAAGCAACCCTTAGAGACTGCTCATACCAATTTGCATGCTTGTATCACCAAATAAACCACTATATCACTTAACTACTCCACTAAGGTGTCGGCCATCTTGAAAAATGGCCGCCATCTTGAAATTTCAAATGGCTCGCACAATTTTCTTGTCAAGTGACCCATGGAGAGTGCTCATGCCAATTTTCACACTTGTATCATAAACTGAACGATTCTGCCAAACATAAGCACTTAGCCGCTCCACTAGTAATAAAAATATCCATATTCAAAACGTAATAATCACTTTAATGTAGCTTGTATTAAAGGTGCTCTAAGTGGTCACACATTTTTTAGGCCAAAACATTTTTTGTCACATCCAGCAAACATCTCCTCACTATCCGCTAGCTGCTTGTCCCCTGAACACACTGTAAAAAAACGGGGTCTCTCTAGACACCACAGGCTCCACAAACAACAAGAAAAGCAAACTGGGCTCACCCGCACCACGAAACATAAGAAACTGTTCCAGCCAATAACCCACAAGAAAGATTTGGGGGGTTAGTGCACGGATGAGGAGAAGGGAGGGTCTAGCTAGCCTCCGTTTTGTTTGACAAAAATTTGAACGTCAACAAGAATTACGACTCCCGGCATCGCTTAGAGCACCTTTAACAGTAATTACATGGAAGCAGTTTTGGGCAGATGAAGTATGAGGTCGGCGTAGCACATGCACTGGTGAGTCTCGTGAAAGCCAACATTTGTTAACAGGAGAAAAGTAAGCAAAGTTCCTTACTTTAGCAAAGGAAAACCAGTCTCCTCTTGGCTTATGTCAAAATCCTCCAACGTTCATTACAAATCCTCCTTTATGTACTTCTAATTTGTGACTGTTGTTTTGATCCCTCCCCTGTGCTTCTGCGTTCGACAATTCTGAGTGGCGCATGTGCAAAGTTGACCTCCTTGTTTCACCCCCCAGGAGCATCTTCTGTGTACAAGCTAGATTAAAGTAATTCATGAGTTCGTCTGCCCATTCAGTCCTGCCAGGTAATGGTAAAACGAACTTGGCTTGCTGTCCATGAAGGAGGCTCGAAACCCCCTGGGAGCTAGAGGGTGGGGAAAGGAGATCTGCTAAACGAAAGTTATTTGTTGATTAATGAAAGACAGGTGTGTGGTGGCTAGATTATTGAATGAGAGATTGATGTGCTTGTCTGATTTGGAAAAGGTTTGATCTGATATAAGAATGGAAGATGTTCTAAGACCACCGGCCTAGGCTGGAGTAATAGTTTGCTAAAATTCCTGATTTAGTCAGGACTGATTTTAGGTGTTTTTGAAACCAGTGTCTGGAGATGGGCTATTATTGTCATCTATGAAAAGGGCATTGGTGGGAGCTAAGAAGAGTACAATGGAATGGTAAGGTGGAGGTGGGTGGGTAAGTTAAAAATGAGAATTGGATGTGTCGTTGCCCAAGGTCTGAGAAGGGTGGATGGATCCTGGGATTGAATTTGGAATTGCAAGTGAATTCAGAGCATTGAGGAAAGCGAGGATAAAATGAGCGTTGAGTAATCTGGCTGTATTTTCAGAGTGGTAACCTGAACGTAAGGTTAGTAAGCAATTGCTTAATATTTTGCGGGTGAGCAAAAAATGTAGATGGTATTTTCAATACCTTTTAAAAGCAGGGAGAGTTTAGGGTTGTTGATGGCAGGGCACTGGCGGCTCAAAATGAGTTTAAGGGAAAAGGGATACTGCTACAATATGTTTTTATGGAGTCGGGTTGGACCTGTTTGAAGTGGTGGAGAAAAGTTGCAAAAGAAGAATCATTGTGAGAGAGAAGTAAGGAAATTGAAGCTTGTAGTGAGAATGAAAGGTTTTGAAACAGTTCTAAGCTTTCCAGTATGAGCTGAGTGTTCCTGGAGAAACGGCTGAGTGGATAATTCATTAAGATAATTCATTAAGATTGAGGAGAGGGTGGTTTACTGGAACGTCAGATCTGAATAAGGAGGCACTGGTGCCGTTGACTGGTCTGCTTGACTAATGATCTGAATTTCTGATAGGCAATTTGATAGATTCGGAGGTAGGCTGAGACTGAGGGTTTTGGAGAATTTTGAGTGATTATTGCACTGGTAAAAATTATGTGTTGGATTTACTTAAATATGCAAAATTTTTAACAGGAGGAACAATGGTGTGGGCAAGGGCGAAGGTGGGAGCTTGGGAGTGTTTTTGATGGGCTAAATTGGCCTGTGAAAGCAAAGGGCTTAAGACAGTGGCCTAGAGACCTGTGCTATCGGGTTAGAGGATGGGAATATCAGCTGCAGAGGAGTGTGCAGGTGCTATGGCCGGAGAGGAAACACTGGTAGAGCCCGGGGCTGTCTCAACCTCCGTGTTAAACAAGGCTAGACTAGCTCTTTTAGACGGTCAACTGGAAGCTTTTTTAGGGCAGGTGGGAGCTACAGTTGGGGGTTTCTCTCCAGATAGTGACTTTGTGTAAAGATTGTACAACTATACCTTGGTTTTCCTACAAGAGCGTGCTGCAATCCGTTAACTCTATTTTGTTATGTCAGGTGTTGACAATGGTCCTGGTGGAGTCGGTTTGGCTGGAAGGCGAGGAGAAGTTGTGATGCCTGGGGTCCATGGCTGCCTGGCCTGAGCTGAGGATTACCATGTTGTGTGGCAGAATCTTGGCGAATTTTGAGGAGGGCGCCAAGTAGGAAGACCTCGTTCCTTGCTCGTGTGGCTGGTATGAGAACCGGAACTGGATGAAGCTGGGTTCGGCTGGGTTGCAAAAGGAAAATCCGAAGGACGGGAAAGTTCCTTGCCGGAGGTGAACAGCTGAAGCTCGTCAGGGTGGGACATGTTTCACGGAATAGGGCGGGGCCACTGTCCTGAAAGAATATTTTCTTTGACGGTAGGGCTGTAGTACTCTGACTCAAGTCAGGACTCAAGACATTTTTCTATTGTTTCGGTCTTTCCTTACCAAAAAGTCGTATACTTCAAGTATATTTTTAAGTATACTTTATGTAGCAAGTTTACAATTATCAGTGTTCTAATAATATAGTAATTAAATACTTCGTACACTTCGAAGTATAGTTTCAGTAAACTAGTAGTTTTATATTGCAAGTAAACTCATAAGTTTTCTTTAAATTAACTTTACATCATACTTTTGAGTATATCACTATGTCCCTCTTTAGGTTTTGAATTTGTACATATTTTTGTTATATATCTGAATATCTGAACATACAAAACATCAAAAGAACGATCAAAATGTCTGCTTGTAAACAAAAACATTTTATTCTAGCTTCATGCATTCTTTTTTTTTAAACACTTTAATGTGGGTAAGTTTAATTAAAAATAAAGATGAAAAAAAATTATTATCAAAATGTAGATGGAGTCGATCAATACCCCAAAGTTTGACTAAAACGTGTGTAAACGCGCCGCTTTCTCCTTTTTTCCAAAGCACTCTGTCTGTAGCCTGTGCTCTATGCTTGCGCTCCAGTGGTGTCTGCTGTTGCTAGGCAACCATGACCTGCTCTCCATTGTAGGGGAATTTACAGTTAAAACCCAAGGACCAGATATGTCGCAATGAAGACCAGGAGTCAGAGATGAGTTAAATTAATAATAATAATTTTACTTGAAGAAAATAGTTTGCAATTTCATCAGCAGAAGTCAGCTTCAATACTCTCGACGGAGTTCGTAGGCCGCCCCCGTACAACTCAAAATCAACCACAGTTATACCCTGACAGAGGATACTAATTGCGTCAATACATAAGTCAACAAAATTCTGATTGGTTCCAAAACCTAGATAAACTCTCCAAAGACGTATATCTGATCCGCTGGACACTGGCAGTTGATCGTTTGTCCTGGGACTGTCTGAGCTTCTCCCTGTACAGACAGATACTAACACACATACACAGAGAACTTATCTAAAATTCAAGGCTTTCTAGCACTGGCGAGTGTCTTATCATTACGGTTGGATACACACACATAATATGTGGCCATTAATCTTGAGGAAAAGAAATACAGGGTAGAACAGGATTCTTTAATATCTCATAAGCGCACATAAGGTTACACATTTCACTCTTGCCATAACTTGATTAATAGTCAAACAAGAAATCATGTAATAATATAATTAATATCAGTATGAAGGATATGGCAACTCGGATAAATGGATTTCCAGCACACAAAATCCCTTGCAGTAGCTCTGCTAATTAACTCATAAAAAAATGGCTATCCTTGTACAGCTATGTTCATCTGTTTCTCCATCTTGGCTTAGCTTTTCAGTATTGTTACGGGAAAGGAAGTGCATGACCTGCGGTGAACTTGCTGCGTTCTGAAAAGTTTAGATGTTTCTAATTTAATTTTCTACCTGTTAGATTGTGTTTTATTCACGGCTACACCTAGATAGCCTTAAACTTACCCTTTACAATAATAAAATGCTAATGAATGTTGTACAGTATAAGGGTTGCAAGACTACTGATTTCTACTAGTCAATTTTTTATAAAAAATAAACTTGAGTTACTCGACTACTCGTGGTTCATGCTATTGTAAATGAATTAGATTTTTTATCAATAAACGCTTATTAATTCATAGCCTTATGAAACAATTACATATGTACATTTTCCAAAATTTATAATAGATTATGAGAAAAGTCATAACAAACGTTTAGTGATCATTTGAACACGACTGAATCAATTCAATGCGCACATTTTCATTTTGCAGAACTCTTTAAGCAAGTCTTTTTTTTAAGCTTTGATTGTGTTTACAGTGTGCAATATAACATGTGTTCATGTTTCGCATGTAAAAAAACACAGTATTTTTCACACAGTGAGTTCTGATTGGGCCAGCGGTTCCTGTGTTGCGATTCGACAGCAGTGGAGCGCACCTAGCCCTCCTGGAAACACGATTGGGCTAGTTCTGGACTAGTTTTGAGAAGCAAGTGGGCAGGATTTGTTTTGAAAACCTGGCAATCCTGATCTGAACGCACGTGCTGGAGATGTTCTTATAATCACAGAACGCCTTTACTGATGAGATGCGCAATGAAATCACGGTCGATTTTTTGCACAGCCCTAACATCTAGTTAACAAAGCTAAACAGCGTTGCCCTTTGTGTAATAAGTTACAGAAACTGTTAAACGCACCAACTTAAATAATAAAATACACTTACCGGTTGTGGTCCAGAAACAACGCCTTCTCCAGACAAAGAGGGAGAAGAATCTCTTGCTCCATCTTTCAAGAATAATCTTTGTGCGAATCCGGCATTAAACTGATTGAGATTGAGCAAGCTGTCCTCAGCAAAATGTGCTGCACATAGTTTTACATGTGGATTATAATTTTCGGGAACCGAGTTAAACATAAATTGTAACCATTGATCTCTAGGTACAGCGTCCCTGGAAAGGCCAAACAAAGATGGTTGGACTCCGAGATGAAAATAACAGCGTTGCAACGACATGGCGACAAACACACTCTTCAAACGCAACTCTTCCTCTTCTCCGTCGGAGCGCAACAAGACCACGCCCCTTTTTTGTGTATTCCTGTGGGCGGAGGTTAGTCAAAAAACTGTTTTAGTGATGTCATTCCTGAAGGAACTAGAGGGGTGTAGTCCAAACGGGTCGTTTTTTTGTCGGCGAATTCTGTTAAATAAAATATCTCACTTAGCATTGAACTTTGAGCTTTAGAATTTTACAGATATTATTTATACTCTGACAAAAACTTTACACACTAACTAAAGTTTAAAACATGGGATCACGATGAACGGGACCTTTAATGTTTATTGAACTTCACTAAACAAATGTGCATGTGGCTCGCGCAAACCAGCAAAGAAAGATGCAAACATGTAGGACAAGTAGAAAATGTATCCGTATCTAAGCTGATTATTAGCCTACTCTTGAGGGAGAACTGATTTGGTTTTTGAGAGACTGAGATGGGCAGCGTGGCTGTTTGATTGGTGTTCTGTGCTTATTCCATTCATTCGTATCATATCGTAGCCTAAGGTTTAAATCATTGCGTTTTCAATATATATAAATAATAGAACATTTATGATGTATTATTATAGTGAAATTACTCTTGCAAAGAGCATTCCGAATAAGATATTTGGCTTCAGGAACAACCTTATTTATTACATTATATATTTAAATTTTACATGCAACACAGAGAAGGTCATAGAAAGTGTCTCGACTAGTCCTGGTCTTGGACTTGACTTGGACTCAACAAAGCTGGACTTGACTACTGCTCTATTGGACGGAACAATGACTGCTGCTTATATATGGTCGAAACGAAGATTGGAAGGACTGGTTGAATAGGGTCCTCCCAAACCTGCTTTGTGAACTTCATTTATTACGTTTTGAATATGCTAATAATGAGACCCAAGTTGTAAAGTCTGATGAAGGTAGACAAAGATGACCAGCTGGTGGCCACCCTGATATAACCAATAGACATTCCGCTGAACAAAGCCCAGGAGTGGGCCCTCACTTTTATAGGTCACTGTAAACCTGCTGAGGTGTAAGTAAAGGGTTAGCATCCAGCGAGATCTCTGCCAGTCTCTGCTTCTTGACCAGCAGCCCTTTAGATCGGCATTAAATAGGAAAATAGTATGTTAGTAATGTAAAAAGGCAGTTCATCATTAAATTCAGTGATGTCATCATCCAGCTCAGTTCAGTTTAAATAGCATTTGCAAGTCGATGATATCGCTGGAAATTAAGTAAATATTATTTCTATAGCACATTTAAACACAGCATAGCTGACCAAAGTGCTGAACAGAGTATAAAAAATAATAATAAATAAAATAAAAAAACAACATGGAAGACAATATAACAAAAAAA
Organism: Carassius carassius; assembly: GCF_963082965.1. Taxonomy (NCBI): domain Eukaryota; kingdom Metazoa; phylum Chordata; class Actinopteri; order Cypriniformes; family Cyprinidae; genus Carassius; species Carassius carassius. The sequence goes on from NC_081779.1 coordinate 31,369,568, forward strand.
AAACAACGTACTAAGATTAGATTAAACCACCTGGGAGAAAAGATATGTTTTCTGCCTCTTTTTAAAACTTACAATAGAAGCTTCAAGGTGAATATCCAGTGGCAACTGATTCCATAAGCGAGAGGCAGCAACTGAAAAAGCTCCATCGCCCTTGGTTTTTAAACGTGATCGAGGGACATATAAAAGATAGTGATCAGCAGACCTTAAGGATCTACTAGATGAATGTGATATAATAAGATCTTTTAAATAAGAGGGGGCTTGATCATTAAGAGCTTTAAAAACAAACAAAATAATTTTAAACTGAATCCTGAAATGGAATGGGAGCCAATGTTAAGATGACATGGGAGACATGGTCAAATTTCTTTGCTCTGGTTAACATCCTTGCAGCTGCATTTTGAACCATCTGGAGGCAAGAAATGGTTGACTGAGGAAGGCCCAAATACAAGTAATTGCAATAATCTAAACGCGATGTGATAAAAGCATGAATGACCTTCTCCAAATCTTGAAACGACAAGAATGATTTAAATTTAGAAATAATCCATAATTGATAAAAACTGTTTTTAACAACCACACCTAGGTTCCTGACTGAAGAAGAGAATTCTTTTCCCAATGATACAGAAAAGGACCTGTCTCTAAGATATTAAGTTAACCACAGTAAGGCGGTACCCTTGATACCAATCAAATGCTCTAAACGCCAAAGTACATCATGATCAACTGTATCAAATGCAGCTGTAAGATCTAGTAGCATTAAAACAGAATTTTTACCAGCCTCAACTGCAAGTAAAATATCATTAGATACCTTTAACAAAGCAGACTCTGTGGTGATAAGCAGTGAAGCCATATTGGAAAGGTTCCAATAAATTTGCTGAATTAAAAAACAAGATCAATTGTGAGTGCACAACTTTCTCTAACAACTTTGACAAGAAAGACAGTTTAGAGATAATTATGCAGATAATTAGGGTGATAATTATTTAAAGAACCCTCATCCAAACCCTGTTTCTTAAGCAAAGGTTGAACAACAGCATGCTCAAAACATATTGGCAATAATTATGTGTCCCTAACTAAGCAAGCCAGAGGCAACAGCAGCAAGGAACCAAAACTCCATCTGTGACAGAATAAAGAAAAAACCTTGGGAGAAAACAGACTCATTTGTGGGGCGAGTTCTCCTCTGGCCAGACGAAACCAACAGTTCTGCAGGCTGCAGCAAAGTCAGATTGTGCAGAAGAATCATCTGGTCCCTGTGGACTTGTCCTGGTGGTCCTCTGAGACAAGGTCTTTACAGGGGATCTGTATCTGGGGCTCTAGTTGTCCTGGTCTCCGCTGTCTTTCAGGGCAGTAGAGGTCGTCTCTAGGTGCTGATCCACCATCTGGTCTGGATACGTACTGGATCCGGGTGACTGCAGTGACCCTCTGATCTGGATACAGACTGGATCTGGTGGCTACGGTGACCTCGGAATAAGAGAGAAACAGACTAATATTAGCGTAGATGCCATGCTCTTAACAATGTAGCAAGTACATTGTGTATCATGGGAATCGTTTCGGGTTCCAGTTCTCCTAATCAATGCAGCCTAAAAATTATTTAACGGATTTGAATATTAGAAATGTGTTAGTGTGTTATGTGTAAGCCAGGTTAAAGAGAATGGCCTTTAATTAAGTTGGCTTGAGAAAGCCAACTTACTGAAATCCTATTTAAACTTCTTCTTCTTCTTCTTCTGACCCAAAATTTTAAACTCTAACTCCTCCTAGAGCTTTAACTTTACAAACTAGAAAACTCTGGTCAGACTTTCAGACTGTTCTGAATTGGTGTGCTATATCTTTTCAGACTGATTTGACTTTCAGTTTTCTTACAAATTAATATTAAATATCATAAAAAAACCCATAGACTTACATTGCAGAGTGCTCAAATTGAGCCAAGACTGCGGTGGCCCATTAGTGCACAAGCCAAAAATTCAAATCTAAACTCCCTGAAGCCCTAGACTCAATTAAACTATCTATCTATCTATCTATCTATCTATCTATCTATCTATCTATCTATCTATCTATCTATCTATCTATCTATCTATCTATCTATCTATCTATCTATCTATCTATCTATCTATCTCCAAACATTTTCTTGTTTTCTTCCTTTCTATCGGTCTATCTATCTATCTATCTATCTATCTATCTATCTATCTATCTATCTATCTATCTATCTATCTATCTATCTATCTATCTATCTACTCATCTAATATTTCTAATCTATCTATCTATCTATCTATCTATCTATCCAATTTCTCATCTAATATTTCTAATCTATCTATCTATCTATCTATCTATCTATCTATCTATCTATCTATCTATCTATCTACTCATCTGTAATAATAAAAACTTCGTATTCATCCGGAAGAAGGAGGCGGGAACCGGCGGACAATCAAAATGACATTTTAATAATTCCAAAATAAACACAAAACAGCGCACCAGCCCCTCACGGATGACTGATGCGCTCAAATAAAAAAGCAAAACATAAACTAAAGCCCAGGCCTGGTCCTCTCTCGTCCTTCACTGTCGTCGCTCCAGTTTTATATCCTTCCATCTCCTCTGTGGGACTCGAGGCCGGCGGTGGGTCGCAGGTGTCGCTGATTTCCCAATCACTCCACCGGCCTCGCTTGTGTTCCCACATCCCTCGGCCCCGCCCCACTCGTCACATCATCTAATATTTCTAATCTATCTATCTATATGTACGCATGCAGAGCGCGTGATCTCTGAAACTCCCAGATGCACAAATCAGACCCTCCCACCTCTGTAATAAACACGGAGATGTTAGTCCCATCCGAATTGGTACATGAAAATCGCGGATGTCAGGTGGTAAGAATTGAAACTCAAACGTGGTTTAGAAAACTAGTCCCGTCCGAATAGGGCTTTAGTCACATTTTAGTCATTTGAGTCTTTCAGTTTTAGTCGACGAAAAGTTATTGCATTTTTGTCAACCTTTAGTCAATACTTTTATTCAATAGTTTTAGCCAAACTGTAGTTACCAAAATTTATTCTGGTAGCTATTTTATATGTACTTTTCAAATTAAAATGATCATTAATTCTTCTCTCTTTAGACCAAATCAATTAAGCTTATGCAAAATTCGAATCAAGGACTGAATTTGGAAAATCTTGAATAATTTATGACAATTTTCATTTTGGGTCGAACTATCCCTTTAACAGAAGTGAAAAAGGAGCAACTTTATATATAATAATATATAATATATATTTAAAGAAGCACAATAAGAAAAATACCATATAGATACAAATTAAAATAATTTTTCAGAAACTGTAGGTTTTACTTAACATGTATACATTTAACATCTTTTGTCGGTTAAGATTAATGACAGATAGGCATTTCATGACGTGTCATTCAGCTAAGTATGGTGACCCATACTCAGAATTTGTGCTCTGCATTTAACCCATCTAAAGTGCACACACACACATACACACTGTGAACACACACCTGGAGCAGTTGGCAGCCATTTATGTCGCGGCACCCAGGAAGCAGTTGGGGGTTTGATGCCTTGCTCAAGGGCACTTAAGTCATGGTATTGCCGGCCCAAGATTCGAACCCACAACCCTAGGGTTAGGAGTCAAACTCTCTAACCACTGGGCCACGACTTGTAATGAAATACTGACACACGTTCAATTCACATTCACGTTCACTTAATCCATAACCTACTTGTTGTGGGGACATTGAGAGGAGAAATCTACCTCTACATATGCAAGACTACGCCACCCTGTTAGGGAAACTTAATTACAAAAATAAGTATTGAAATTAATAAACAAAAAAATCATGAAAACAAACTACAATGATGAGGTTTAGGATTTGACACCAAAGCTGGGTACGTTCACATCACTGTCCTTCTAACAGCACCCTAAATCAAGATAAAGATAAAGGGGAAAAAACACTGTAAAACAACTTTAACAAAACAAACCAAATACGAAACTACAAAATACAGCTAAGCAAACCAACAAACCAACACAAAAAAACAAGTAAAATATACCAAAAGCAAAAAAAAAAAACCCAAATCAAACAAATTGAAGGACTAGTGGAGAAAAACCCAGCGATCACAGGAACAAATGTTGAAGAGCAGGTGTCACACAAAACACATGAGTGGAGCGCGTACATTAGAAATCCGGATATATAAAGCACCAGCATCAAACAGCGTTGCTGCTGAAAAACAGAAGGACGGTCCCCGGGCAATGATGCAAAGCACAAACGGGAATCACCCACGAGTATTAGGTTGATTAAAGAAGCAACAGTACGTCCCACTACATACTGTATTTACGTGAGATACTCTACACGATAAACATTTGGACTGCTGTGTGGGTATTTGAGCGCTGAGAACTGATCGCGCATTGTAGCTATATGGGAACTAAGGAAGTGGAGCGTGCGCGTGCGAGAGAGAGCATTTCTATTAGCGTGATTTTGCCTATCCCGCCTTCACTAACTTTAAGTTAATTGACAACGAATTGTGACTCTCGGGAAAAACGGGACATCTGGTTACCTTATCTCTACCCCTTCAGGTGCAAAGGCCATTGTTTCAGATCGCTAGTTCAAGTTTTATTAGTCTATCTGTCCACTGCGGCTGCTATACTGACTAGATATGCAAACAACCCTTATCCGATCGCAATCCAATGACAGGGACGCACATTTTGAAAGCCAATAGCCTATAGGATGCATTTTGAATGTCCGGTAGTCCTCAAATAACATTATAGCCCCGTTTGGCCCGTTCAAAGCACAGGCTCGCACTCGCCTGAAAAGCAGCATATGACTTCTGGAAGTACCTCTTTTAGGAGCTTAGATGGAATAGGGTCTAACATACATGTTGTTGGTTTAGATGATTTAACAAGTTTATACAATTCTTCCTGTCCTAAAGTAGAGAATAGAGTTTAGCTCTTCTTAGCCTATGTCATAAAAATATAATATTTTTTATATATAACTTTTATAAAAATATAGAAATTATAATTCTTTCTAAATGTTATGTATATAGGCTATTGTGACAACAAATAAACAGAAACAGACTCGACTGAATAAGCAGGTTGTAATGATGAGACAGAGATGTTCGGATCCATGTGCAGAACTTTAATGATGAGAATGGTCAGACAGGCAATGATCAGTAACAACGTCAGGTATGTAGGGATAACCAGAATCGATAACAGAAACAGGCAGATGTCGGGGGCAAGCAGCAGAGAATCAGAGTCGGTATAAACAATCCAAAGGTCAGGTACAGAAGGAAAACACAAGGAAAACGCTCGGAAATGTCAGACTGGCTAAACAAGACTTCGCAGAGAGTGGGAGTGAGTGTGCTGCTTTTATGTGTGTGTAAATGAGGTGCAGGTGTGACAAGGAAATTGGCTGATAAATGATGTGCAGGTGTGGCAGGGTGATTGTGATGCAGTGACTCATGGGGAATGTAGTTCGGGTGTGGTGCAACAGATGAGAGGTTCTAGAGTCCGAGTGACATCTGGTGGATGTGGAATGGTCCTGATTGGAGTGCCCTCTACTGAAGTTCATGGGCACTCCATCTAATGATCGTGACATAGCCCCCCCCCCCCAAAGGAGCGGCTTCCAGACACTCAAAACAATCTAGGAGGGCGGTGGAGCGGAGGCGGAACAAGGGGAGGGATGGAGGGCCAGGTCCACGAGGAAGTGCAGTGGTCGAGGACTGGGGCAGAGCAGGCAGAACTGGGCCTAACATGGAGATCAGGAGCCTCTCCTGGACCTGACATGGGAAACAAGGGCCCTTCCTGGGCCTGACAGGGGAAACAGGGACCCGCCATGGGCTTAACTCTAGAACAGGGGTCCACCAAGGCAGAGCAGGTGGCGTGGGAGCCCACCAGAGCAGAGCAGGTGAAGCTGGAGCCCACCAGGGTGGGGCAGACGACCACCACAGCTGAGAAGAGGAGACAAAAGCCCTCCAGGGTGGAGCAGACAACCACCACAGCTGAAAAGAGGGGACAGAAGCCCACCAGGGTGGAGCAGAGGACCACCATAGTTGAGCAGACATGACAGAGGCCCACCAGGGCGGGGCAGAGGACCACCACAGTGGAGTTGATGGCACAGGAAAGCAAGTCTGGTCAGGTGGGACTGAAACAGGGAACATACACAGGTTAATAGCGGCCTCCGTGGCCGTGATGAGATGGTAGCTGGCCTCCATGGCCGTGACAGGCGGTGAGTTCATGGAGGACCTCCGTAGCCATGACCGGAACGAATGATAGCTCATAGACAGCCTCCATGGTCATGACAGAATAGGACGAGAGCTCTGGAAGTGCGGCTGAGATGTGACGAGGCTCTGGTAGATCAGTGGTGATTTGACTGGATTCATGAAGATCGACTGTAACTTGACTGGGTTCCTGAAGATTGACTGTGACTTGACTTAGTTCACGGAGGTTAATGGTGACTTGACTTTGCTCATGAAGATCATTGGAGACTTGCCTTGGTTCCTGAGGATCAACTGTGACTTGACTTGGCTCAAGAAGATCATTGGGGACTTGACTGTGCTCTTGAGGATCGACTGTGACTTGACTTGGTGACTAGACTCTGTCCTTGAAGATCACCGGTGACTAGACTCTGTCCTTGAAGATCACCGGTGACTTGACTCTGTCCTTGAAGATCACCGGTGACTTGACTCTGTCCTTGAAGATCACCGGTGACTTGACTCTGTCCTTGAAGATCACCAATGACTTGACTCTGTCCTTGAAGATCACCAGTGACTTGACTCTGTCCTTGAAGATCACCAATGACTTGACTCTGTCCTTGAAGATCACCAGTGACTTGACTCTGTCCTTGAAGATCACCAGTGACTTGACTCTGTCCTTGAAGATCACCAGTGACTTGACTCTGTCCTTGAAGATCACCAGTGACGTGACTCTGTCCTTGAAGATCACCAGTGACTTGACTCTGTCCTTGAAGATCACCAGTGATTTGACTTGACTCTGAAAGGTCAACGGTGAATAGCCTCAGCTCTGGAAAGTCCACAGGAACTAGCCCTGTCTCTGGAGGGTCAACAGTGACTAACCCTGACTCTGGAAGGTCAACGGCAACTAACCCTGACTCTGGAGGGTCGACGGTGACTAACCCTGACACTGGAGGGTCCACGAGCACCTGACTCGACTCTGGAGGGTCAACCGGAACCTGACTCAACTCTGGAAAGTCAATGGGCACCTGACTCGACTCTGGAAGGTTAACCGGAATCTGACTTGATTCTGGGGAATCTACTGGAACGTGACCTAACTCTGGAAGGTCAACAGGAACTAGCCTTGACTCTGAAAGGTCAAAGGTGACTAACCCTGACTCTGGAAGGTCAACGGTGACTAACCCTGACACTGGAAGATCGACGGTGACTAACCCTGACACTGGAGGGTCCATGAGCACCTGACTCGACTTTGGAGGGTCAACCGGAACCTGACTCAACTCCGGAAAATCAACAGGGACCTGATCAACGGTGAGCTGACTAGACTCATGAAGTTTAACTGTGGTTTTACTTGACTCATGGGTGTTAATGGTGACTTGACCTGACACTGGACGGTCAGCGGAGACTTGACTAGACTCATGAAGCTTAACTGTTGTTTCACTTGACTCTTGTGTGTTAGTGGTGACTTGACCTGACTCTGGAAAGTCGACGGGGACCTGACTTGACTCTGGAAAGTCGATGGGGACCTGACTTGACTCTGGAAAGTCGACCGTAGATGCCATCTTGCGTGGTGGCGCTGGTGGCCATCTTGTGCAGCGGCGCTGAGCTGGCGGCCATCTTGAGCAGCGGGGCTGGGCTGGCGGCCATCTAGTGCGGCGGCGCTGGGCTGGCGGCCATCTTGTGCGGTGGCGATGGGCTGGCGGCCATCTTGTGTGGCGCCGCTGGGCTGGCGGCCATCTTGTGCAGCGCCGCTGTGCTGGCGGCCATCTTGTGCAGCGCCGCTGTGCTGGCGGCCATCTTGTGCAGAAGCTCAGGTACAGGGACCACCGAACGGATAGGAGCTGGATACCTTGGAGATGTGACCTCCTCAAGTGTAAAGGGAGAGCCAAAAAACTGCAATACACAGTCAATAAACTGTCCCAGGGTCCAGCTAGGGTCTTCTTCTGGTAAACTTAAGCTTATCTTAGCTTCAAGACCACTCCAGAAACAGTCCTTTACCAGATCCTCATCCCCAGGCAAAAGGTGACTATACTGAATGAATTCCTCCACAAAGAGCTCAATTGGTTGGCCATCTTGAAAAATGGAGCCAAGCACACCTACAGGGTTAAATGAACTTTTAGCCGGCTCCGTACCTGGTCTGGGGTTCAATAAAGCTGCTGGATCCTGGTTTGGCGAAGTCTTCTGTAATGATGAGACAGAGACGTTCGGATCCATGTGCAGAACTTTAATGATGAGAATGGTCAGACAGGCAATGATCAGTAACGGCGTCAGGTATGTAGGGATAACTAGAATCGATAACAGAAACAGGCAGATGTCGGGGGCAAGCAGCAGAGAATCAGAGTCGGTATAAAAAATCCAAAGGTCAGGTACAGAAGGAAAACACAAGGAAAACACTCGGAAATGTCAGACTGGCTAAACAAGACTTCGCAGAGAGTGGGAGTGAGTGTTGCTGCTTTTATGTGTGTGTAAATGTGGTGCAGGTGTGACAAGGAAATTGGCTGATGAATGATGTACAGGTGTGGCAGGGAGATTGTGATGCAGTGACTCATGGGGAATGTAGTTCTGGTGTGGTGCAACAGATGAGAGGTGCTAGAGTCCGAGTGACATCTGGTGGTTGATGTGGAATGGTCCTGATTGGAGTGCCCTCTACTGAAGTTCATGGGCACTCCATCTAATGATCGTGACACAGGTTATGTTCATAACGCTATTTCTCTTACTTTTCAATCCTGATAAATTAATTCATCAGTGTAGGTTATCACTTATAGTAAAACATAGTGTTTTTGGATTTAAATATTTAACAAAGCATGCAAACAAATGGCCACTTTTATCATGTTCGTTTTGGGATCAAGCTAGTTCCAGTGACTTATTTCTTATAAGTCTTATGATAACTTCTCTTTTTTGTTGGTGAAATTATGGGGTTGCATGACGTTGTTCCTAATAGGCGTGTAAGGGCGGGTTTTAGTGAAGCACAGCAGAGCTTCTGGCCCGACTGTGGAAATGCTATTTTGGCCTCGGTGCTAAAGGTCCAAGGCTATTTAGCCTCGCCCAGCCCATTTGAAGCTCTGGCTTGCACTGGCCCTACAGTGGAAATGCGGCTAATGAGTGGAACTGTTCCTCAGGGGATCTATAGTCAAGTCAAGTCACTTTTATTTATATAGCGCTTTAAACAAAATACATTGCGTCAAAGCAACTGAACAACATTCATTAGAAAAACAGTGTGTCAATAATGCAAAATGATAGTTAAAGGCAGTTCATCATTAAATTCAGTGATGTCATCTTTGTTTAGTTAAATAGTGTCTGTGCATTTATTTGCAATCAAGTCAACGATATCGCTGTAGATGAAGTGACCCCAACCAAGCAAACCAGAGGTTACAGCGGCAAGGAACCGAAACTCCATCTGTGACAGAATGGAGAAAAAAACCTTGGGAGAAACCAGGCTCAGTTGGGGGGCCAGTGCTCCTCTGACCAGACGAAACCAGTAGTTCAATTCCAGGCTGCAGCAAAGTCAGATTATGCAGAAGAATCATCTGTTTCCTGTGGTCTTGTCCTGGTGGTCCTCTGAGACAAGGTCTTTACAGGGGATCTGTATCTGGGGCTCTATTTGTCCTGGTCTCCGCTGTCTTTCAGGGCAGTAGAGGTCCTTTCTAGGTGCTGATCCACCATCTGGTCTGGATACGTACTGGATCCGGGTGACTGCAGTGACCCTCTGATCTGGATACAGACTGGATCTGGTGGCTACAGTGACCTCGGAATAAGAGAGAAACAGATAAATATTAGCGTAGATGCCATTCTTCTAATGATGTCGCTTTTGGACAGTGTTCGTGTCGCTGTCTTCTCTACTTCCTGTTGGCCTTCTGTAGCAAATTGTAGCTCCGTGTAGCTGTTTTTATTTTATTTTTTCTCTAGAATCTTTATCTTACTATCACTCTCTGTTTTTTAAAGTGGTAAAATATAACTTAATTCACACCATATTTCTGATATTATCGATCAATCTTATCAGATTAACTTTGATCGTTCACTTTTATTTTATATCCGTGAGTGCAGTACACCTGCAAAGCGTTAGCACTCGTTAGCTTGTCATTAGCGTTTTCATTCGAACCTATCGCTGTTTTCTTTTCTCCTCTCCCTCGCTCCAGTTTTTCACAAGTTCATCAAACAACCGCAGTGAGAATATTTCATCAAGCACGGTGAGTAATGGCTTCTCCCGTCATTGTTACTTGCACCTCTTGCCACATGTACAGTTTATCTATCTCTGTCGTTGATGAGGGATTCACATGTGATAAATGCAGGGAAATAGTTAGGCTGACAGAGAAGATTTCAGAATTAGAGACACGCATCCAAACTTTAATTGAGGACAGTAAGAATGTTAGGGCTCTAGATACGGCTTTGGATGCGTCTAGCTCAGGGATTCCTGTACATTGTTCGGTTCCGGAAACAGAGCCCCAGCAGCAGGGCAACTGGGTGACGGTGAGGCAGCGTAGTCGTGGGTCAAAACACCGCTCTTCTTTTCCGATCAAAACATTAAACAGGTTCTCCCCACTCAGTGATGCACCCACTGAGAAACCTGATGAAAGTGCTCTAGTTATTGGTGATTCTATTGTACGGAACATGAATATAGAGACACCAGCCACCATAGTCAAATGTGTACCGGGAGCCAGAGCGCCTGACATCTTGGCAAATTTAAAAGTGCTGGCTAATGCTAAACGTAAATACAGTAAGATTGTTATTCATGCCGGCGCTAATGATGTTCGACTTCGCCAGTCGGAGATCACTAAAAATAACATTAAAGAGGTGTGTGAACTTGCAAGCACGATGTCAGACACTGTAATATGCTCTGGTCCCCTCCCTGCTTACCATGGTGATGAGATGCATAGCAGATTGTCATCACTCAATGGCTGGATGTCTAAGTGGTGCCCACAGAATAACATAGGTTTTATAGACAATTGGACGAGCTTTTGGGGCAGACCTGACCTGTTTAAAAGAGATGGTCTTCATCCCTCCTGGGGTGGCGCCACTCTTCTCTCTAGAAATATGGCAAATAGTCTTAGTGTTTATACTTGACTAACTGGGGCCCAGGTCAGGAAGCAGACAGACTGGCTAAACCGACCGTCTGCTAGCTGCCTCCCGTCACAGAGGTCAGTTAATTCTCAGCACATAGAGACTCTTTCACCTAGATATCACACTATAGAGACTGTGTCTGTTCCCCGAACTAGAAAATACAAAAAACGTCCAAACCAAGTTAAGATTAACAATTTAATTGAGGTTCAACAAATAAAAAACAGAAGCAATATGGATAAACAAATGATAAAGCTTGGCTTATTGAATATCAGATCCCTTTCTACGAAAACACTTTTTGTAAATAATATGATCACTGATCATAATATAGATGTACTCTGTTTGACAGAAACCTGGCTAAAACCTGATGATTACATTATTTTAAATGAGTCCACCCCCCAAGATTATTGTTATAAACATGAGCCACGTCTAAAAGGCAAAGGTGGAGGTGTTGCTTCAATTTATAACAACGTTTTCAGGATTTCTCAGAGGGCAGGCTACAAGTATAACTCGTTTGAAGTAATGGTACTTCATATAACATTATCCAAAGAAACAAATGTTAATGATAAATCCCCTGTTATGTTTGTACTGGCTACTGTATACAGGCCACCAGGGCACCATACAGACTTTATTAAAGAGTTTGGTGATTTTACATCCGAGTTAGTTCTGGCTGCAGATAAAGTTTTAATAGTTGGTGATTTAAATATCCATGTTGATAATGAAAACGATGCATTGGGATCAGCATTTATAGACATTCTGAACTCTATTGGTGTTAGACAACACGTTTCAGGACCTACTCATTGTCGAAATCATACTCTAGATTTAATACTGTCACATGGAATTGATGTTGATGGTGTTGAAATTATTCAGCCAAGTGATGATATCTCAGATCATTATTTAGTTCTTTGCAAAATTTATATAGCCAAAATTGTAAATTCTACTTCTTGTTACAAGTATGGAAGAACCATCACTTCTAACACAAAAGACTGCTTTTTAAGTTATCTTCCTGATATATCCAAATTCCTTAGCATATCCAAAACCTCAGAACAACTTGATGATGTAACAGAAACTATGGACTCTCTCTTTTCTAGCACTTTAAATAAAGTTGCTCCTTTACGCTTAAGGAAGGTTAAGGAAAACAGTTTGACACCATGGTATAATGAGCATACTCGCACCGTAAAGAGAGCAGCCCGAAAAATGGAGCGCAGCTGGAGGAAAACAAAACTAGAGGCATTTCGTATTGCTTGGCGGGAAAGTAACATATCCTACAGAAAAGCATTAAAAACTGCTTGATCCGATTACTTTTCTTCTCTTTTAGAAGAAAACAAACATAACCCCAGGTTTTTATTCAATACAGTGGCTAAATTAACGAAAAATAAAGCCTCAACAAGTGTTGACATTTCCCAACACCACAGCAGTAATGACTTTATGAACTACTTTACTTCTAAAATCGATACTATTAGAGATAAAATTGCAACCATTCAGCCGTCAGCTACAGTATCACATCAGACAGTGCACTATAGACCCCCTGAGGAACAGTTCCACTCATTCTCTACTATAGGAGAGGAAGAATTGTATAAACTTGTTAAATCATCTAAACCAACAACATGTATGTTAGACCCTATACCATCTAAGCTCCTAAAAGAGGTGCTTCCAGAAGTAATAGATCCTCTTCTGACTATTAATAATTCCTCATTGTCATAAGGATATGTCCCCAAAACCTTCAAACTGGCTGTTATTAAGCCTCTCATCAAAAAACCACAACTTGACCCCAAAGAACTAGTTAATTATAGACCAATCTCGAATCTCCTTTTTCTGTCCAAGATACCAGAAAAGGTGGTATCCACACAATTATATTCCTTCTTAGAGAAAAATGGTATATGTGAGGATTTCCAGTCAGGATTTAGACCGTATCATAGTACTGAGACTGCTCTCCTTAGAGTTACAAATGATCTGCTCTTATCATCTGATCATGGGTGTATCTCTCTATTAGTTTTATTGGATCTTAGTGCTGCGTTTGACACAATTGACCACAACATTCTTTTGCATAGACTTGAACACTTTGTTGGCATCAGTGGAAGTGCATTAGCATGGTTTAAATCGTACTTATATGACCGCCATCAGTTCGTAGCAGTGAATGAAGATGTATCAAATCGATCACAAGTGCAGTATGGAGTACCTCAAGGCTCAGTACTAGGGCCGCTACTCTTCACGCTTTATATGTTACCCTTGGGAGATATCATCAGGAAACATGGTGTTAGCTTTCACTGTTATGCTGATGATACTCAGCTCTATATTTCTTCGCGGCCCGGTGAAACGCACCAATTTGAAAAACTAATGGATTGCATAGTCGATATAAAAAACTGGATGACGAGTAATTTCTTACTGCTAAATTCTGAAAAAACAGAGGTGTTAATCATAGGACCTAAAAACTCTGCTTGTAATAAACTAGAACACTGTCTAAGACTTGATGGTTGCTCTGTCAATTCTTCGTCATCAGTTAGGAACTTAGGTGTGCTATTTGATCGCAATCTTTCCTTAGAAAGCCACGTTTCTAGCATTTGTAAAACTGCATTTTTCCATCTCAAAAATATATCTAAATTACGGCCTATGCTCTCAATGTCAAATGCAGAAATGTTAATCCTTGCATTTATGACCTCAAGGTTAGATTATTGTAATGCTTTATTGGGTGGTTGTTCTGCACGCTTAGTAAACAAACTACAGCTAGTCCAAAATGCAGCAGCAAGAGTTCTTACTAGATCCAGGAAGTATGACCATATTAGCCCGGTCCTGTCAACACTGCACTGGCTCCCTATCAAGCATCGCATAGATTTTAAAATATTGCTTATTACTTATAAAGCCCTGAACGGTTTAGCACCTCAGTATTTGAATGAGCTCCTTTTACATTATAATCCTCTACGTCCACTACGTTCTCAAAACTCAGGCAATTTGATAATACCTAGAATATCAAAATCAACTGCAGGCGGCAGATCCTTTTCCTATTTGGCGCCCAAACTTTGGAATAACCTACCTAACATTGTTCGGGAGGCAGACACACTCTTGCAGTTTAAATCTAGATTAAAGACCCATCTCTTTAACCTGGCATACACATAACATACTAATATGCTTTTATTATCCAAATCCGTTAAAGGATTTTTAGGCTGCATTAATTAGGTAAACCGGAACCGGAAACACTTCCCATAACACCCTATGTACTTGCTACATCATTAGAAGAATGGCATCTACGCTAATATTTGTCTGTTTCTCTCTTGTTCCGAGGTCAACGTGGCCACCAGATCCAGTCTGTGTCCAGATCAGAGGGTCACTGCAGTCACCCGGATCCAGTACGTATCCAGACCAGATGCTGGATCAGCACCTAGAAAGGACCTCTACATCCCTGAAAGACAGTGGAGACCAGGACAACTAGAGCCCCAGATACAGATCCCCTGTAAAGACCTTGTCTCAGAGGAGCACCAGGACAAGACCACAGGAAACAGATGATTCTTCTGCACAATCTGACTTTGCTGCAGCCTGGAATTGAACTACTGGTTTCGTCTGGTCAGAGGAGAACTGGCCCCCCAACTGAGCCTGGTTTCTCCCAAGGTTTTTTTCTCCATTCTGTCACCGATGGAGTTTCGGTTCCTTGCCGCTGTCGCCTCTGGCTTGCTTAGTTGGGGACACTTCATCTACAGCGATATCATTGACTTGATTGCAAATAAATGCACAGACACTATTTAACTGAACAGAGATGACATAACTGAATCCAATGATGAACTGCCTTTAACTATCATTTTTGCATTATTGACAGTTTTCCTAATGAATGTTGTTCAGTTGCTTTGACGCAATGTATTTTGTATAAAGCGCTATATAAATAAAGGTGACATTGACATTGATATTGACATTGATGTAGCAAGTACATAGGGTGTTATGGGAAGTGTTCCCGGTTCCGGTTTACCTAATTAATGCAGCGTAAAAATCCTTTAACGGATTTAGATATTAAAAGCATATTAGTATGTTATGTGTAAGCCAGGTTAAAGAGATGGGTCTTTAATCTAGATTTAAACTGCAAGAGTGTGTCTACCTCCCGAACAATGTTAGGTAGGTTATTCCAGAGTTTAGGCGCCAAATAGGAAAAGGATCTGCCGCCCGCAGTTGATTGTGATATTCAAGGTATTATCAAATTGCCTGAGTTTTGAGAACGTAGCAGACGTAGAGGATTATAATGTAAATGAAGCTCATTCAAATACTGAGGTGCTAAACCATTCAGGGCTTTATAAGTAATAAGCAATATTTTAAAATCTATACGATGTTTGATAGGGAGCCAGTGCAGTGTTGACAGGACCGGGCTAATATGAAATCTATAGTCTTATGCAATACTGTAGCTGAGTTGCATGGTTACAATTTTATCTCTAATAGTATCGATCTATGGAATTACATTTGGTTCAATAATTATGAATGAAACATTATAAAACTGAACGTAACTATTTCAAAAACTATCAAAAATATGCCATTACAAAAGAAGAGAAACACAATGAAAATGAAAAATATTAACTCAGTCGCAGAAATTTAGCAGGTTCTTCAAATATGCTTCATTCTTTGTTAATGTTTTTCAAAGATTCGTTTTCGCTAATTGTCGATTCTGAATTAATTGCCACAGATTTCGCTTATGCTTCGCAGTTTTTCATTTGGTGTTTTGACACAAACCTCTCATGGGGCGGGCTTCACAGTGATCTACTCTGATTGGATAGTGAGCTTTTGATGGACAGGTGCTCTCTGACTGGGAAGTACAGACGTCACTCAGTGGCGCGCATATATACTGTGTATAACTGTGTAAAACTGAGCTACTATAGTATTAATTAAAAAAATAAACTGACATTAGGAATCAATGTCTTGTTCTCCTTATGTTTCTATATGTGTGTTAACAAAATTCAGCAGCAAATGGAAGACTGACGCCAGGATGTGGTTTTTCCAAAAAATACTTTTTACTTTGATTTTAGTTTGATAAGAAATAATTGAAGTCACATAAATCACCGTTTACACAACTCACTTATATTACACTGCTCATTTATATCACATTCCTCACTTACATTACACTGCTTACTTAAATTACTCACTTATATTACACTGCTCCCTACTATCCATATGTATCTTTGCTCTTTCATGTTTTTTCACCTTCTCTGAGAGATGATGCATTTAGTTGAAACCTGTAGTTGTCCATGCGATGTCCATCACGCTCTCGCGATGGAACAGCTACTTCACAACCTATTAGCCTTTTTCTCCACTCATACCACGTCCTCGAACATCCTCGTTTATACTTCCCACCCTTTTTTAGATACTTGATTGATGTTTAAATTTCATCTTGGTTTTCCTAATTCTTTAATTGCCAATTTATCATTATTGCTATGACGAATGAATGGTATTTCTTTCAATGACACGATAGAATTAATCTGCGCTGAGGTAACGTTCGATCAAGTTCAGCTGACAAAGGCATAGCTGTCCCCGTCCCCTTTTTTTCACATTTGATAAGGATATTAAAGTAGTTTTTAATTTTTTTTCTTGTTAAGATTCAAAATAGTTTTTAAATATTATTGGATGTCACTGTTCCCACCAGTCGTTGCACAAGTTAAGATTACGCACGATGACGAAAGCACATTAGGGCTAGCCCTCCCGGAACTCATTGAGATTGCATTGCATTGCCTGCAGTTCGAAAAAAAAGATCTTTGAATGGAAGTCTATGAGAGCACTCGGGGCGATTCTCAGTTTGACAGAAATCGCCCAAAAAGGGGCGGTACTACACAAAACGTGACTTGACGTTGATTGGACTATTTAGAGGCAGCACAAACAGTCTAGAATAGTGAAAGCTAGCTTAACACTGGGGTTGAATGTAAAAGAAAATCCCTCCCTTTCCTTTGGTGGTGCGTTGCCCAATCGCCCTAATGGAGACACCAACACTGTATATGTATACATGTATGTATCCATGCTTTTATCTTTTAGTCATCACTTTCAGCCATGCTTTTTGTCATTACTTTTTGCATTCTTTGAGTGCCATTCCAGCCCACTGCTACTTAGTCACGATGAGAGAAATGCCACCTAGTCACTTTACTTCTATTCTTTTACTTTAGTTTCTTTTCTTTACCATTGAGAGTTTTGTGTTCTGTGTTATCTGTTAATAAGCAGATCTCTTAGAAGTCATGAATGCCTCACTTCTCTTTGGGACTTTTCCAAACTCCCTGAAAACTGCAGTTGTTAAACCCCTTCTGAAAAATAAAATGAAAAGAAAAATAAAATAAAATCAAAAATATAGATCCACAATTGTATCCACATGAGTGCATTAACTCGATTATCTACTCTTTGTACTTGCATTGTTTCAATAAACCTCACCACTGGTCTGATGATCCTTCCCACTCCTGATCTAACTGAAGTTATCAAACCTCCAACATCATTTTGGTTAAAAGGTTGAATCGTCAACACAGTAGCTGCATCACTTTGACCCTCAACATCTGATGATAGCCTTTCCAATCCAAATCTGAATTTGTGTCCAGATAAGCTTTATTGTAAATTGAATATGGAAGCCTAACCAAGTCTTCCAATGCAGCCAATACAACTGAGTCACTAGAGCCATCATGACACCCCATTCCTTGTCTACCAACCTCTTCGTCCAAAATTTCTGGCCCCTTATCAGGACCTCTTGAACATTCAAGCTCAGAGACCCATAATACAGTTTTGTCATCAGCTGCAGGCTGAGGTAAATGTACTAAAGTTTGCGTTTCTCCACTCCCGACACACTCTTCCACACTCAAGGGTCCCTCAGCAACATCATTGGGAAGAGGCAGAAAATTTACAGGCATGATCAAGTTATGATGAACAATCTTCACTTGGCCTGTGGAAGAATTCTCTGTTTTGAAAGTATTGGTTTCAGCATTTTTTTCAAATACAATGTACAGACTGTTCTCCCAGCGGACTGACAATTTTAGTTTCCCTTATTCGCTAACAGAACCCTGTCCCCAAAAACTACTGGAGCACCCTTAAGCTTTCTGTTATAAAGAGCAGTCTGTCTTTTTAGTTGTTTTCCAGCAGTCATCCTCACAACTTGTTTGAGGTCTTTTAGTAAATCTGAAAAAAAGACTGACCCAAACAGTTGAAAAGGTGCATATCCAGTAGTTTTG
The DNA here is from genome assembly GCF_963082965.1 of Carassius carassius. Taxonomy (NCBI): domain Eukaryota; kingdom Metazoa; phylum Chordata; class Actinopteri; order Cypriniformes; family Cyprinidae; genus Carassius; species Carassius carassius. The sequence continues at coordinate 31,387,941 of NC_081779.1, forward strand.
TGGATTGTACAGTTGTACGCAAGTGTCAGTGATTTGAGCAGTCGATTGCAGGCAGGTATTTAGTCATCTTAAGCAAGCCCTGATCGACTGTGTTTTGTTGGCTCATCCAGATTTCAACGGGCCATTTTTAGTTTCAGTTGAAATTGAGTGTATTGATAGCTGTGCCTTTTATATTTTCTTTTCAGTTATTTTAAAGTGGCATTTGTCTAGTGCCCCTATCGGACCGATGTGGTATATATATATAGCTGTATAACTTATCCATCTTTCTAGTGATAACAACCTCCTTGCCTTCCGTCTTTCTCCAGAGTATTAAAGCAGCTGCTCATAGGAGAGGTTACTGGGTCAATCTTCACGCACTGCCCGCATATTGTAGTGGTAAACTGCACCTCACAATATTGATTGAATGACTTGTTTATAGTGGTTGTGCCTATGTGTGTGTTGTGGTGTGTGTATGCTTTCGACTGTAGGCACCAGAGTTTAGAGCACGGTTGGTGAACTTCACGTTTATTCCGGACAGCTAACCTATCTTGACAGCTAATTAATATGGCCCTGTTACACTGCTAATCCTAGTGTCCCTGGTAGCAGCTAATACCAGTCCTGGTCCCTCTCTGTAGGCCAAGTCTTTTGGTTGCAACTACTGTGCCTCTACTATGTGTGTGTGACTTTTTAATTATCCTATTTAACAATAAAGTTTGTTATTTTTTTTACTGAAAGCTTTGGTGTATTTCTATGAACCCGCTTGCCTTAGGTTAGGTATTCAGCAGTTAATATGCAAAGTTAAAGTCCCTCCTTTAGATATTGTAGGCTGTGAAAAGATGTACATAGTTGTTTATTGTATTAGCCAACAAGAAAAACAAAAGAATTCAGCACCTGAAATTCCCAGGTGGTCTCCCATCAAAATAATAACCTGGAGCTTCAGAGATCAGATGAGGACTGAGGTGCTCAGGCTAAAATAAAGAAAAAAAGTTTACAGCACCTATATATTCCCAGGCATTGTCCCATCCAGCATAGAAAACAAATTGACATATCATTATTATTGTTCTTAATATATCGTGAATGTTTTGATTTACTGTTACTCTTTTGAAAAAAATAAAATAGTGAAATCATGTTTTTGTAAATCTGGTTCAGTCCTCCTAGGTTACTGTCTGAAAATAAGATTATTTTCAATATCATCATGTTTCATGGATTTACGCTGGAACTCTGCTTAATATGGTTATTAATTTCTGACTAAACCACAAACTGATTCCTCAAGGTTATAACTAGTGATGGGCATAGATACATTTTTTAAATATAGATTAATCTCACTGTAATCTTGGAATTAATCTAGATTAATCTAGATTAAAATGGCTCATTTGAATTCTGCCAAAGGCATTCAGAATGTGTGCTACCCAAATAATGACTAAGAGTAAGTCTTTTAGAATGGGTTTCTCAAGCCAGGTGGTGCATTAGACCAGGGACTCATCACCTCTTTCCAAAATGCATCACAAACTGCTTTCTCAAGCGCTTGAGAAAGCTGTAAACTAATTTCACATTGCACAAGGTGCAAACAACCTTACGCCTGTTTCACACATAATCCGTCTGCCGTACATATGCGTTTCGTATTTTTTTACGCACCCATGTTAACGGATTCCAGGGTTCACGCGGTTGTGGTCCGTCAGTGCATTCCAGGAGCGTTGCGTCTGCAGCAGTGCAGCGATCGTTTACGTACCGAGTAGAGGACTGCAAATGCGTCCTGCGTGAAAGCACAATGAGTACGAGTCCATGCTGCTTCAGCACCACATACGTAACGCACACGGACCGTGAAACAGGCGTGCGTCTTGTCGAGGTTTCCATTGGGAAGCTTCTTAAAAAAAAAAAATAAATAAATTCCCTGAAGCAAACCCGGCAGCTTCAGCTGCATCCATGTTAGCACGTCACATTTGATATGGTAATTTATTTCACAGTAGGCATACACACAGGTTTAAAGACTCATTCTCGCCCCCTACAGTGCAATTCGGTTAGGCATACATCCGCGCTAAAATATCAAGGTGAATAGGTGAAAGTCAACATAGCACGTTAACGCCGATAACGGCCCAACACTAGTTATAACACTCAGCCTCTCTGAAAGCAACAAAAAATGAACAAACAAAAACCACATGACCTCCACCTCCTACATGAAAGTTTCATTGAGTAAGAGTTAAATAGAGGAACAGTGTCCATCACATCAACCAGATCACATTTGAGAGACTATGAGTGTGACTGGTTTACTCTGCCTTTCATTGTATGGATTCATTCTCACAATACATGGTATGTCTGCTATTTTACCATTAATCATTCTCTTGTCTTCACTGGAGCTGATGTGTGATGCTGTGGGTTTCCTGTCAGCTATCCAACACCAGCGCGTCCGGCCCAACGGCATGGCCATTCTGCCCTGTGGTGAGCTGAAGGCTGGGAAAGTGACCTGGAGCAGAGATCTGAAAGGACGCCATATGTCCATCCTCAGCACTGATAATGGAGACATAACCAGACACATTCAGAATCACAATCACAGCTCATTACCAGACCTGTCTCTGGTCATCTGGTTTGTCTCATCTCGGGATGAGGGCTTGTATTATTGCAACAGGACACCTGTGGCATGTCTAACAGTGAAAGCAGGTAGGAAACCAAATCCTTGGGGTGATATGATGAAAGTACATTTGTATGTATTTGGTATAAACTTCAAATAGATTATATAAACGTATTACTAAAGGTTGGAGCTGAAACAAAATTCTAGTTATTTTGCTAGCTGTATATATCATATGACAGCAAATGAAAGTTTAGTATAAATGAATGAATAAAACCCTGCATTATACTAATGGATTCAATGATTGCACAATCTTTTCTAACAGGTAGGATAGATTAGATGTAGATCTGTGGTGATAGGATCAGTGGGTGACTTTCAACTTCTTTCAGAAGCTCTTTTTTTAAATGGTTTATTACTGTAAATATTATGCATTTATTTCATTGCCTGTGAAAATTCACCTAACAGTGATTACTGGTAACATCACACTTTGGGACACAAAACACATCTCTTCTGATATTAAAGTAAGTAAAATAACTTCATATAACAGTCTATACTTTATATTTCAAAAGTTGAATGTCCTCTGGAGCAGACAGAAAGGAAATCACCCTTTTGAGCCTTTAGTCAGTAGCTAGTTATTACATATATGTGGAAATGTAAACAATGTTTACATTGTCTGTGTAATATTAGGGTAGATTACTCACGTACACTTCGTTGCCCTTTTCTTCTAACGAAAATATCTGAGTATGTTTTAGAGCTGTTTACAGACTCTTCATCAACTGAAGAAATAATCCAAATGTATTTCTGTGAACAGAGATAATGAATCAACGAGAACAGAAATTTAGATAACACTAAAATACGGTGGCACTAATATGCATTAATTCATGTTTAACTAATGCATAGATAATCATGAGTTAATGTATAACTCATGAAGAACTAAACCAATTATTAAATGCATCAGCAGCAAATGAACATTCTAAATGATTTATAGATTATCAGTTAAATGTGTCATGAATTATTAATTCTCTAATAACATATTTTATTAACTAATAGTGTAAATTCATGGTAATTGCCACAATGAGTTGAAGCATGTATTTCAACGTCCAGTTGTCTGCTTTAGTTGTTTTAACTGTTCTCTGAATGATGTTCCCAGCTGATGGACAGAACAAAGAGGATCTGACTGCATGTGACGAAGGTGAGTCAGAAAACAAGGCATCAGTCTCAAATGTAAATACTGAAAAAAATCACTAATATGAGCCGTTGTTCTACACAGAAGTTGAGAAATCCTTTCTCTGCGGTAGAATTACTCACTGTCTAAAACTGTCCTAGAGCAAAGCATCATTCAACTGACCATTTATACTCTTACTTCCTCATTATCAATGCTTGTAAATGAGGATGTAAGATTGTAACAGACTTAATATTACTCAACTGTCTCAGTTAATGACCAAATCATTAAATTCAAATAAAAAGAAAGATTTCAATTTAAAACAAGCAAGCAAAAAATGACAATAGATGTATAAAAAGTAAAGAAAGTGACGTGACATTCAGCCAAGTATGGTGACCCATACTCAGAATTTGTGCTCTGCATTTAACCCATCCGAAATGCACACACACAGAGCAGTGAACACACACACACACACACACACACACTGTGAGCACACACCCGGAGCAGTGTTCATCATTTATGCTGCGGCGCCCGGGGAGCAGTTGGGGGTTCGATGCCTTGCTCAAGGGCACCTAAGTCGTGGTATTGAAGGTGGAGAGAGAACTGTACATGCACTCCCCCCACCCACAATTCCTGCCGGCCCGGGACTCGAACTCACAACCTTTCGATTGGGAGTCCGACTCTCTAACCATTAGGCCATGACTTCCCTTAAATGTATAGTTGGGTGTATGGATGGGAGCTGTGACTGACTCCCCGTGTGGTGATCTTCAGGTGGCGAGCGTCTGGATGTGATGGAGCGCGTGCTGATGTTCGGCGGTGTTGGACTAGCAGCTCTGATGCTTCTCTTCGCTACTGCAGCTGCAGTCAAAGCATCACGCTCGACTAGACCTCACACAGCGGAGCGCACTGATCTATTGACCAATCATGCTCTTACACTAATGCAGTAAGAACCAATCCTGTCAAACCACCTTATAATGCGTGATGTAGCTGCTGAAACTCAATGCAGAAGTGGTTTGGAGGTTTCCTGTTTCTTGTGTAACCGCTTTTCCCTTTCTCCCTGTATCACACTATGTGTCACAAGACAACTGAGCCCTTCACTCATTGCAAAAGCACATTGAAGGAATGTCCCTCCGTCATGTTCTTTTTGAGCTCGACCTTTCTTTCTTTGTAAACAGCATAGTGACAGATAGTGGTAAGACTTTATAATGACGTTCATAAATATATAATTAACAAACATTATTCAATGCTTAACGGTTCATTAATTCATATATAGAAATGTAAATAATGTGCTTGTATTAAACGTTACCTAAAAATTTACATTTCACATCAATTAAAATGCTTACAAATTTCATTAAACTTCTAATTCATATGATCATCTTGAAAATCTTCAAATGACTTGAACCTTTGCTGTGGTTGAGGTGTGATATGGGTAGGTTAGGGATGGGTTGGTTTAAGGTTGGGTACGGGGTCAACAAGTGTACAGGGGTCAATTTGATTACTTTAAGGGATCACAATATAAATCTGTTTAGATTGCATTGTTTTGATAAATTAAGAATTTTCTTGAAAATGTTTTTGGCAATGTGTGATATATCTCTATCAAGCATTTAGCTAAACTTTGCAAACAAATTGTTAAAGTAGCTAAAAGTCCAGTCCCAATAAAGATACTAAAAAATGTAGTAAATGTTTATAAACATTTACAAATGATGAATAGTCTCCGCTTTAGGTTACTGCAAAAACATTAACAAGTTATTAATAAATAATTTAAGATAATAGTAGAAGTCATCACAACAAACAAAGACCAAATATATGATTTACAGACTGTGATTATGAGCTAATGAATATATTAAGATGAGTATTGTTATTGTCATGATCTGTTTTGGTTTAGTTTTCTGTGATTCCCTTTATCCTTCCTTGTTTGTTTCTTTGGTTTTTGATCAGTTTGCTCATTAGTCATTATTAGTTAACTCCCTTCACCTGTTTTCCCCTCGTCAGCTGCCTCATTTAAAGTCTTCTTCCTGTTTGGTATTTTGTCCGTTCTCGTTGATGTTTATTCATTGATCTAATGTGGATTTATTTACCTGTGTCCTGGATGTTCTAATTAAAATACCTTTTTGTTGATCTCCTTCGTCCTCGTACCTTTGTACATTTGTACATTCTCACCAGACCAAAACAAATAATGTGTGAATGCCCACATGCTATATTTTCACAGCATTTGTAAATGTAAAAATGAGCATTAGCGAATATGTAAACTGAAGTTTAATGACATTTGTAAGCATTCAAAAGTACATTAATAAATAAGCTTGTAAATATTGTATTATTGCTTCCGTACCATTAACTTCCGTAATGTTTGTTAATGATTTATTAATGAAAGTTATTATAAAGTGTTACCCAGATAGTTTTCTATGGACATTAGAAGTTATCTTTGCAAAATGTAGAGTGTGTTGAAAGCATATCACACAAGCAGGAGTGCTGTTGGATTGACTGAAGCTTAGCATCATTAGCAACCACTTAAAAGATATGGGCGACAGGTTTAATTCATCTATCTGTAAATATCTTTATGTTGATGAAATTAGCTCATTTTGTGGTCTAGTTGAAGAAACAGCTGCCCTTTTTATTTTGTAATTGTAATATAAAAAACAAATTTGGGGTTGATTAAAGTGTTTATATTTTTAACCCTACTAATATGTTACACAGTTTAATGCTTAAAGATATTATTTATTTTATTATGAAAACCCAAAATCATTCTCTTGAATATTTTGTCATTCTATGAATTTATTTTATGTGCAAAAGTGTTCTTATTCACAAGAAAAACCAGCTTAAATCTCCTTTATTGTTTTCTTATTTAATTTAACTCTTGTTTCATCTCTCAGGCCTATAAATAACAAAAATGCATTTTTTGACGCATTATGATCATATGAATATTCTGATTATTAAAATATATTTCACCTGGTCATTGTGCTTTTTTTCTGTGTATATGTGATGGGATTAAAGATGAAATCTTGTTTTTATATGAATGCCTTATATTTATTTTTAATTTATTTGTTCATTTAGCAGTGTCTGTGTATTGTCATATTCTGCTCTCTCTGACAAACTCTTTTGATACGATTCCGTACTCCAGCATGATAGGCTGATAATGAAAGGGTGGAGACTGCTGTCCTTTAAGACTGAGACCGCAGTGTCCTGTGAAAGACGTTCAGCCATGTGCTGGTGCGACGGAAGTTGCATGTCTTGCTCCAGAGCTGTGGTGTGCAGCCGCTGGCGTCTGAGCTGTTTAAAAGCGTGGGAGTGGGTTGAGTTAGAATGAACATGATGGTGATACAGAATAATTGAATTTACTCATCTTTGTTGGTTTAGTGCTGTGATACAGAGTTTTGATGTTACTGTGCTGTGGTTGGTTATTGTGTGCACGAGTGAGAGTAGCAATTGGTTTGTTTTATTGTTAAATTGGAGTGAAGGTACTAGCAGTTTGTTTTATCTGTCTTCCAGTGTACTGCAGTGTACCTGCCACTGTGGGACTGAAACAAGACTGTTGCTTTCAGACCACACTGATAAAAACAACTTGTAGGATTTACTTGATAAAATCATTGTAACAATTTGCACTCCATTTTTCTTAGTAAATTTTACTGCTGTGAATCAATTACAACTTACTTGCCAGTATCAAGTGAAATGTACTTAACTCTAAATGTAACATTTGTGAAGACATTAAGTAAATGTTACTTAATTATACTTAACTTAGCAAGTTGTATTTATTAAAAGTATTTAAGTAAATTTAATTTTAAATTGTGAAAATATCAAGTAAATTTTATAAATCTGTAATATTTACTGTTATGATGTAATTAAGTAGATTTTATAAAGTCTGTCCATTTCACATTTTGAATTACTTTGTTTAATTAATTTATATTACTCACTATTATTATGTAAATGTTGCTTTTTTTAAGTAATACCAAATAAATTTTATAATTTTCTCTGCATCAAATACTTTTATCACAAATCACAATTAAATACAATAAAGTTGAACAGTTTATTATGTCAACATTAATATTCACATCAACTGATAAGTAGTTGAAGTACATTCACTAACCACTCTGATCATTACAATAACTGTAGAATTAACCAACAATCAACAATTTCCCCTAAAGAAAAGGAAAATCCATTTTATTCCATCCAGCACATATCTGGGATTATATTTTCTCAAATACCCAATTAGAATCTAACAATTCACTTAACAATGCAATAACAACATTCAAACTGCCACTAAGTGATCTTTATGCTCTTAAAACCGTAACACATTAAAACATTTAAAGAAGTAAAAAGTAGTCAAGATTTTGTAACAATTTTTGAGATTGTCATAAGTCCGGACCCGGTGCTCCTCCTCCTCACCACCAGAGGGCGCCACTTCTCCATCTCATTCACTGTAACACTACACACCTGGTTCACTCTGCACACCTGTTGCATCCACTCACTTACACACACACAGCTGTTCCCCATTTGTTCGAGTAAATATTCTTGTCTCACCCACCACTCTGCCTGGCTGTATTGTCTAATGTTACTTGTGATTTGTAGGTGTTCCTGGTTCTCGTGTTTTTGCATCTTGGCTTATCTCCGTCATTTGTTTCTGTTTTGTTTTTGCTGTGTTGGCCTTTTTGTTCTATTAAAGTTAATCTTCCCTGCATTTGGACCCAGACCCGGTTTCGTCCTCGGCGCGGTGACAATTATGAAATAGCCTTGGCTAATTACCACCATATTAGTTCTGATACCCCATAGGCTACATTCACACTGCAGGCTGAAACGACCCAATTCCGTGCCCCTATGCGACCCGTATCTGATCTTTTCATGACAGTTTGAACGACACAGATCCGATCTTTTCAAATGTGACCCAGGCCACTTGAGTATGTGGTCCTAAATCCGATACGTATCCGATCTTTTGAAATGCGACCTCCGTCTGAACGGCCAGGTCACATGTATCCGACCCGTACGTCATTGATACGCTACAAAACGTCATAATTCTGCGTTAAAGTAGGTGGGAATGAGAAGATAAACAACAACCATGGAGGACGATGCTGCTTAAATAACTTTAATATTGCTAAACGAGCTCCGCTGTTGACATCCATGTTTAGCTACTTCCGCAAACAACGAGTGACGTTGTTGGCCGTTGAGTACTCTTCTTCGCATGCGGATAACTTCTGGGTCATTTCACGTTCACACAGGAAATCACAAAAGGTCGCATTTAATTGGAAATGTGAACGTCCTTGCAAAAAAAACAAATTTTTAAAAAAAATCGGAATTGAGCATAATGCCCTGCAGTGTGAACATAGCCTTAAAGTCAACTTCATAAATAGGCCAATGCGAACATATTTTATTATTAGTCTTAAAATGTCCATAACATAAAATCATTGTTTAGCCACAACATTGTCAACATACCATAGTTTGACTTGTACTGCGCTGCACTGATTTCTAAAGACTGCTGCACAGTGGTGGCGACTAGCGTTTTGAGCTCAAACAACGCTAAGAGAGAGCTTACGAATGGTCCAGACCAACCTTATGAAAGTGTGACTTACAGAAGATAGCATAAGGACGTGTCGGGAATCATGTCATAAGGTTAAGAGAGAGGTTAAGGAATAGTTTAAGAACTACTTAGCGATAAAAACGTTTTGGGGAACCGGGCCCTGATTTTTTTGGTGATTGATTCTGAACTGATTCTGTGCTAATGTTATGAGCCCAGGTAAACCGAAGGCTTGAATCAAGGGCAATCATTGAAAATTACATCATTATGTCGAGCGCCAAAGAAGCGGTGAACCGTTTTCTTCAACCGGTTTATTGAATCGAACTGTCCGAGAGAACTACTGATGATCTGAAAACCGATGCAACCGGTTCTTGAATCGTGAACGTGCTTTTGATAACGGTCTACTGGACATGGACAGTAGACCGTACACACAGCTTCAATGGAGGGACTGAGAGCTCTCGGACTAAATCTAAAATATCTTAAACTGTGTTCTGAAGATAAACGGAGATCTCACTGGTTTGGAACGATGAGGGTGAGTTATTAATAACATAATTTTGATTATTGGGTGAACTATCCCTTTAATGACATCTGTTGACGTAAGAGTGAAGAACTGATCATCAAAATCTTTGTCACTGTACATAACAGTAAATCTCCCCTGGAGTTGAAAATTATTCTGTACGGCTGCCAATAATTTGTCAGTAGTGCTGGGTATTCCATCTGATAGGGTTAACTTGTGGACTTGGGTCTCTTCAATGATAACACGTAGTTGAGTTGGGGCAGACATAATCACAAGTACAAGTACAACTGCAAGAGAAAACCAAAACTTGGTTTTATTAGACAAGAGCAAATAAGATATCTCCCCACAAGAGCCTATGATTAATGCATGCTCTACATAGATCAGAAAAGTATACAATTGATGTTTAAAACAAATTAAAATCTGGAAATAAAGAAAGAAATGTGTCCTGACAAGTTACTGGATAATAATAATCATAATAAGGCACAAGTCGCTTACAAACAATTATACTTTACCTAGTTTGACAAGCAGATGTGGTGTTTCAGAGATACCAAGCGATTGCCTTCCACTGAATAGGTAGCCAGTCAGTAAGCTGTGGCTGCTCAAGTACTCTGACTAAGCTTGTGGACTCCAACTTGAAACATCTCAAATGCTCACAGTATCATACACTTCGCAGTTTCACTGCAAAAACCAAGCTGTCACAAACAATGATGATTTGTATTATTTCAGCAAATTCAGTCAATCCAACAGTGGAGCCATATACCAACATCATGCCAATGCCATAACTGGTTCCCTGAAAGTCAACCTTCTTTTTCAAATGGACAACTGTCTCTTCAGGAAATGTATGTGATACAAAACCTTGTATGTTCTCATTTACAAATGGTAATGGAACTGTTGACATCTTTGATACAGAGATTTCAGGTTTTTTGACATTTGAGCCATGGAGATGGTATGCAATCATGGACTGGTGTTTTTTTGCCATTGACTTCAAAATGTTACAGAAGCAGCTAGCTTGTCCCACTATCCTCTTAAAGAAGCAGTGATTGGCTTCAAACCTCATCGTCCATAAGGACACAAGTGGGCCGAATGCTTTAATGAGCTGTGGGTAGTGCTCTAAAAAATGGTGCTTTGGAATCAATTTCCCTTGTGGAAAAACACTAAAAAATCTATGTCTATGCTCAGCAATAAGACTATCTAGGTGATAGTCTTGGTTTGGACGTTTTTTGTATTTTCTAGTTCGGGGAACAGACACAGTCTCTATAGTGTGATATCTAGGTGAAAGAGTCTCTATGACGGGAGGCAGCTAGCAGACGGTCGGTTTAGCCAGTCTGTCTGCTTCCTGACCTGGGCCCCAGTTAGTTTGTAAGTTGATATACCTCCTAAGTGTGAATGTGTGGATGCCCAGTCCTCAATGGAAAGTGATTGAGTTGAATTTGGGTTAAATTGAGTCCTGGGTCTCAGTGATAAATCCAGGTGGCGTAGTCGGCTACTTTTTTGACCATATTGGTCCCACTTTATATTGTGTGCCTAATACCTCTGTACTTACATAGTAACTAGATGTGTATGTAGTATGTAACCACAGTGTAAGTAAACATTGGTACATAGTATCTACAGCTCTAATGTTTCTACAGCTCAGTTTGTGTAAGTACACATATGTAACAACCCACTGATTGGTATGTGTAAGTGAAAATGTGTGACAGGACATTGGTAACAAAAATTTTTAGGTAATGAAAGTACAAATGTGTAATGAAAGTGTTACACTTTACATTAGATTTATCATGTAATTAGTCTGATGTTACACAGTAGCGGCCAGTAAGTTAGGCTTTACCTAGAAATTGTGGTTGGTGTCCAGAATGTTAAACTTTATATTAAGTGGACAGTTATACAGAAGTTACCATGTAAGTACACTGGTGTTACAGTGGTGCACCAACTCCAACTCAAAATCCAACTTCTCCCACTTTACATATCCCTAAACCTACCCATCTCCATCCCCTAGATCCCATTTCCACCCCTAAATGTACCCATCTCCACCCCTGGATCAAATGGTCCCAATTACTCTTATACATATTGCTGTTACAAAGTGTAGTTAAATATGTCCTGTTAAACATTTGTACTTATACAAACCATCCTGATGGTTGTTACATATGTGTAGGTATAGAAATATTACAGATGTAGTTACTATGTAACAATACTACATACACATTTAGTTACTATGTAAGTAAACAGGTATTAGGGACACTATAACGTTTATATTCATTTTCTGTTTCTTGATTCAGATTTTATTTATTTTATTTTATTTATTTTTAAAAATGTAATTATTGCTACTTAAAAATTAACATTACCCCAGACTGCATTACACCGTTAGCTCACCCCAGGCTGGATTGGGACAAAAGAAATCAGCCCTGGCATTTTTTGGTCCATGCAGCACACCACCAATTGTCTTCTGTCACCCAGCCTGCATTTATTTGATCCAAAATACAGCAAAAGCAGTAATATTGTGAAATATTTTTACTATTTAAAATAACTGTTTACTATTAGAATATATTTTCAAATGTAATTAATTCCTGTGATTTCAAAGCTGATTATTTTAGCATCATTACTCCAGTCACAAATTATTCCAAAATTCTGATTTGCTCCTCCAAAAACATTTATTATTATTACTATGTTGAAAACTTTATTTTTCTGATTTCTTTGATGAATAGAAAGTTCAGAATAGTGGTCAAGCAGAAAAGGTTGGACCGCTGGTCTAGAGGTACATTATAAATGGATCATATAGGAAGTGAATCTGTCATCTCAGCATTAGTAGAGGGAAAAGGAAGATAGATCTAAGAAAAACAACATGTCTTTTGACCATGACATAAATAGTCACATCCTTTTTCTGATTGTATAACAGTTGGAGCAAATGTCCACGTTTTGTATATTCAGCATCACTTGGTAAATTTCTCTTGATGTGATGGCTGAAATAGAATGCATAATATAACTACAAATACATTGCATTAGGCATGGCACTATTAGCAATAAAATCAACATTAGTACAATAATATGAATAAGTATCACCCTACGTTTTCCCATGGAGTTATCCATGGACTAACAGTCTTACACCTGTTCTATCGATCAGGCATGTAATGTATATCTCAATTCTTTTAATTCTGGGTTGTCTTTTCATCATCATTATCAATATTCTTTCGTGTCAGCACTGTGGTTCCTGTAGAAAGCAGAGCTGGGTAGCAACAGATAAAAAATCATTCCTGGGGAGCTAATAAAATAGTTAAGAATGTACACTCAAAAACTCTCCAGTGGTGGTACATCCATTAATATAATTTGGCCATTAGTGCATACAGGCTTGTGTAATGAGTTTGCACTGTTTGGCTGAATGGGTTATCTATCTTCCAGGCTTGGACAACCCCCACCTCACTATCAGAGGTAGCTTCTTCCTCAGCTTAATAATCGTTTTTCCTCCTCCCTGTTAGTAAGAAAGGTGAATCCACTTTTGAATTTCTATTTTGAATTTGAGCTTGCATGCTCTCTTGTAGGATGGTACTTCAGTCTTGAGGCATGTATCCACTGTGGTTGGTAATCTGTCAGGACTCCTGTCCTGGTTATTGTGATCATAGTGGCTGGTCCGAGATACTTCGGTTCTCCCACTCTTGTAGGTTTCAGACTTTTGATTATCACTCTCTGTCCTGGAACAAAGTGGTTAGTAAGCTTTTCTAAGGGGAGATGAAGACACAGAAGCCCCTTTCACACTGCACGTTGGTAAAAAAAAGTTGATAAAAAGAATATAGTGACGGAGCTCAAATGCCGTACAGATGCCAACAACAAACAGATGTGTACTATGGCCACTATGGAGGGGCAGCTGTAATGTCTCAGTTAATTGTCCTGAGTAATTGTAATTAGGTTTGAATGAATTAGTTCTGTCATCTGCTGTTCTAAAATCGCTAGCTTCCCATGTTTTGGCAAAGTGATGCACCACCGCCCATGCATAATTTGAATCAGTATAAATTGCTACACGTTTGCCTGCCATTAGCACACATACTCGTATTAAAGCAACTAATTCAGCAGCTTGAGCCAAGTTGTTATCCAAGACAACATGCTCAGGCACAGCTGCAACACCCCATGAATTTTTCTGGGAAAAGCCTGAGCCTGTAGTTTTATTGTCATGACTCAGCGTTTGACATTGACTTATTAACATTGACCTTGTAACATCCCCTTCCAATGTTCTTAAAGGGGTCATACGATGCTTTTTTTTAAAAGATCAATATTTTGTGTAACAGAATATGATGACATGCTTAAATGTTAAAAAACACATTCTTTTTCAAATACTGTACATTATTGGAAGTCCCATATGCCCCCGCCTCTCACAAACATGTAGTTTTCTACAAAGTCCCAACTTCCGACAAGAGCAGTCTGCTCTGATTGTGATTGACCGAACACTGCAAGCACCCTTTCCAAATTCGCTAGCTTCATCTTTTACAATACAAGTAAAGACAGTTAATGATGTCCTTAGTTTTACCATCAGTTCAAGCCAGAAAGAGGAACAGAGTCACGTGACAGACACAGTGATGAAGCTTGTATGTGTTTGCGGTACACAAGCCACTGACAGTTAAGACAACTGACGCCACTGTTTGACCATCTCTCTCTCTCTCCCTCTCTCACACACACATACACGTGACATGCAGATTACCAAGATGGCGGCGCGTCCACACGCAGCAGCTTCTCTCTGTCCCGACAGAACGGTGTTTTCGTGTTTTATGTCTTGTGAGTCGCAGAGTTTTTGTATGTCGTCATCGCGTCTACCTGTCTGTAAGAACATTCCCTTAATGTATAGTTGTATCAACATTTTATATTTTGATCTAGATTTTTAGGCTTTAATGTTAATGTTATCTGTGTGCACCGGGGGTCAGAGAGTAACGCAATTTCGATTCTCTGTATGTATGTACTGTACATGTGGAAGAATTGACAATAAAGCAGACTTGAACTTGAACTATTGGCAAAACTGCATTGTAACATTCAGTTACACTTTATTTCAATAGTCCACTTTAGACTTTCTACTGACTATAAGTAACTTTGTAACTACATGTCAACTACATATCAACTAAATCTCAGAAATTTGCAACTACATGTCTACTAACTCTCAGAGTAGACTGTTACGGTAGGTTTAGGGTTAGTGTTAGGGGTAGGTTTAGGCTTAGTATAAGTTGACAATAAGTTGACAAAGAAAGTGTTAGAAGATATTAAGCAGACAGTCTACTAATACTCTACTAACTGCTAGTTGACATGTAGTTGCAAAGTTACTTACTGCTAGTAGAATGTCTAAAGTGGACTATAAAAATAAAGTGGTACCTAACATTTAATAGCAAATACTTAAACTAATAACAAAAGTCAGAATTACATCCTCTCCTAGGTTCATGAAACAGTCATCCATAAAATGCATTACTAATCTGTTGTAAGTAATCTTAAAGATTCCTAAATGCATCTAGTTTCAGAAGGCCAAATAAAGTGCTTTTGCTTACGCCTAGATACAGCATCTCCCTGATATGGCTGTTTCAACACTAACTGCGGTTACTGAAACAAAGCCTTCTTTTTTGCGTGAACATTTGATTCGATTAGATTCAACTTTATTGTCATTGCACATGTAAGGTACAAGGCAATGAAATGCAGTTAGCATCCAACCAGAAGTGCAATAAGCAGTAAGTAAAGAATATACAAGGTCTACAATATGTACTGTACAATAACTATACAGACAAGGCAGTATTATGGATATAATTTACAGATTTTAAATACTATCAGCATGATATACAGATAGGTGTACTATGAACATACTATACAGATGGATTATGTAAAAGTGTATGTACACTATAACACTATAGGCAGAACTATGAACATATGAACATGATTTACACTAGTGCAATGGACAGTAAAGTGCATAGAAAATATTTCAACGTACAAATTGATTTCTCCGTGTTCCTGGATGAACAGACAGTAGTGCTAGTAATAACAAGTTTACAGTTTTTTGATTGTTGTAAATAAATAAATAAATCAGATGTGGTCATGGGGAGGGGTGATGAGTCTGTCTGTGTGGTGTGGGGGTGTTGGGGGGTATCAGAGGGCAGAGTTCAGCAAGGAGACAGCTTTGGGGAAAAAGCTGTTCCTGAATCTGCTGATCCTTGTCAGGAGGCCCCTAAAGCGCCTCCCAGAAGGCAGGAGGTTAGACAGTATATGGTCAGGGTGAGAGGAGTCCTTAGGAATACTGCAAGCTCGTCGTAGACAGCATTTCTTCTGGATGTCCTCAATAGCAGGAAGTGGTGTCCCTGTGATGCGTTGGGCAGTTTTCACCACCCTCTGTAGTGCCTTGCGGTCAGCAACTGAGCAGTTCCCATACCAGACTGTGATGCAACTGGTCAGGATGCTCTTGATCGCACACCGGTAGTTCACCAGGATGGATGAAGGCAGCTGGTTCTTCTTCAGTGTCCTGAGGAAGAAAAGGTGCGGGTGAGCCTTCATGACCAGGCTGGAGGTGTTTGTGGTCCAGGACATGTCCTCTGAGATGGTGGTTCCCAGGAACCTGAAGATGGAGACACGTTCAACAACCATCCCATTAATGTGAATGGGGTCATGCATGCTTTCTTTCTTCTTCCTGAAGTCCACAATGAGCTCCTTTGTCTTGCTGGTATTAAGGAGCAGGTTATTGTCAGCGCACCACGCGGCCAGATGCTGTACCTCTTCCCTGTAGGCAGTCTCATCGTTGTCACTGATGAGGCCAATAAACCGTGGTGTTATCTGCAAACTTAATGATGGAGTTTGATCCATGCACGGGCTTGCAGTCGTGGATGTAAACAGAGTAAAGGAATGGGCTCAGCACACAGCCCTGGGGTACGCCAATGTTGAGTGTCATGGTGGTGGAGCAGGTGTGGCCTGACCGAACATGCTGAGGTCTGTTGGTCAGAGAGTCCATAATCCAGTTGCAGAGGGAGGTGTTAATGTCCAGGTCTCCAAGTTTTGTGGTCAGCTTGGAGGGAATGACGGTGTTAAATGCTGAGCTGAAGTCAACAAACAACATCCTAACATACGTGTTGTTATTGTCCAAGTGTGTGAGTGCAGAGTCCAGTACTGTGCATACTGCATCCTCTGTGCTCCTATTTCTGTGGTAGGCAAATTCGTGTGAATCCAGTGTGGGTGGGAGGCAGTCTTTGAGGTGTGCTAAGACCAGTCGCTCGAAGCACTTCATAATGATGGGTGTGAGTGTTACGGGGCGGTAGTCATTTAAGCACATGGGGTTGGGGGGGGGGGGGGGGTGGTTCGGCACTGGCACATTGGATGTGGACTTAAAACATGTTGGCACAGTTGCTTGGCTGAGGGACAGGTTGAAAATGTCTGTGAAGACCCCTGCAAGCTGCTCTGCACATGCCAGCAGCCTTGAGTGTGTTGATCTTGCTTAAGGCAGTGTAGACATCTGTGTAGGTGAGTTTAAAGGGTTGGTAGTCTGTTAAGAGTGAGATCTCCTTGCTGTCGCTGTTGAAGTGAGCATTAAAGTAATTTAGCTCATTAAGGAAGGAGACATATGTGATCTCTAGAGTGGAATTGCTTGTCCTCTATCTTCAGCTTGTAGCAGTACTTGACCTTTTTGATTCCTGTACAGAGGAGGTATAGATATCAATGTCCATGGGATAGCCACAGACAGCCTGAGAAGCAAACATACTTCCAGTCTGTGTATTGAAACCGGTCCTGAAGTAAAAAGTCTGCTCCCGTTGGCCACATTTTGATGGTCCTCACTGATGGCTTCACACGGTTGATGAGGGGTGAATACTTAGGGGTGAGAAACAAAGAAAGGTGATCAGACTGTCCAAGTTGGGGGGAGGGGGGTGCGATCATCAATGTTTGTGTAAACATGATCCAAAGTTTTGTCCCCTCAAGTGTGGCAGGAAACATGTTGATGGAATTTGGGGAGAACTGTCTTTAAGTTGGAGTGATTAAAATCACCCGTGACAATAAAAGCAGCCTCCGGGCAGTGGTGGACGAAGTACACAAATCAAGTACTTGAGTAAAAGTACAGATACATATAATAAAATATTACTCCAGTAAGAGTAAACGTACTCCTTTTTCAATTTTACTCAAGTGAAAGTACAAAAGTACTCAATTTTTTATGTACTTAAGTAAAAAAGTACTGAAATTTGATATAGGCTACTTAATTAAATTTTATATTCGCACATATTTTTAATAATCCTACTGCTCAAAATACCTGGGATTTTTTCCAAAATAACCACTATATGGAGTCAAGATATATTTTTGTTGTTGATATGGACTACACTGACGACAGTGATGTTCACTGTGAAGCTTACACTGTGATGTACCTGAGAGAAAACAGAGATGACCATCTGATTTTCACCAGTAAGAACAAAGTATTTTAAAGTTTGTTGTTTTACAGAACATCACAGTTAGGACTATATATGACATGATAATAAGGCCTGAATTTAGGAAGAACATTTTAGAGGAAAATATAATTATTGTGGCGAGTGGGGCGGAGCCGAGGGACGTGGGAACAAGGAGGGAGGCGGGCAATGATTGGGAAATCAGCAACACCTGCGACCCACCGCCGGTCTCGAGTCCCACGTAGGAGATGGAAGGATATAAAACTGGAGCGACGACAGTGAAGGACGAGCGAGGACCAGGCCTGGGCTTTTAGTTGTGTTTTGATTTTATTTGTGCGTTATTAAAATGTCCTTTGATTGTCCGCCGGTTCCCGTCTCCTTCTTCCAGATGAATATTAAGTTTTAATTCATTACGATTATATTTTCATATTTTCTCGTGCAGAAAGTCATATCAGGAAATTCCTAATATGGGCAAAAGCGTCCAGCTATCGCTGTATGAAAGCAGTTTTTACACAGAAAAAAAATGCCAGAAACTTTTGGAAACACAAAGACATTAAACATACAATAATATATGTTTTTCAAGTCATCTTCAGCAGGTGATAAATAAAGTATGAACAATGCAGTGCTGATTGACAAAAACATTTTGTAGTATATAAACAAATCATTATTATTTGTTATTGTCCAGATTTCTAAGCCAATTAAAAGTTAGAATTTGAGAAAAATTTAAGTTGCCTTTTGTATCCACTACCAGTCAACAGTTTTTGAACAGTAAGCTTGTTAATATTTTTTAGTCTCTTCTGTTCACCAAGTCTGCATTTATTTGATCCAAAGTACAGCAAAACAGAAAAATTGTGAAATATTTTTACTAACCTATTTATATTAACCGTTTTTTATTTGCATATATTTCAAAATGTAATTTGTTGAAATTTCAAAGCTAAATTTTAAACATCAATACTCCAGTCAGACAATCCTTCAGAAATAATAATAAAAAAAAGGTTTCTTTGATGAATAGAAGTTCAGAAGAACAGCATTTATTTTGAAATAGAAATCTGGAATAGAAAATTATGTCTTTATCATCACTTTTGATCAATTTAAAGTGAAGTGACGTGACATTCAGCCAAGTATGGTGACCCATACTCAGAATTTGTGCTCTGCATTTAACCCATCCGAAGTGCACACACACAGCAGTGAACACACACACACTGAGAACACACACACACAGCAGTGAACACACACACACCGAGAACACACACCCGGAGCAGTGGGCATCATTTATGCTGCGGCGCCTGGGGAGCAGTTGGGGGTTCGATGCCTTGCTCAAGAGAACCTTAGTCATGGTGTTGCCGGCCTGAGACTCGAACCCACAAAAGAGACCTTGCTAAGTAGAAGTGTTCATTTCTATAATTTATTTTCCAAAAAACAAAAATTATATTGACTGTAAGCTTTTGAATGATATATAGTGTACAATGTTGCAAAAGCTTGTTTTTGCTAATTTGCTAATTTTTGGATCCTTATATTCATCAAAGTATACTGAAAAAAAAATACTCATGTTTTAAATATTGATAATCAGCAAATCAGCATATTAGAATGATTTCTGAAGGATGTGACACTAAAGACTGGAGTAATGATGCTGAAAATACAGCTTTGATCACAGGAATAAATTACAATTTAAAATACATTCAAATAGGGGAAAAAATTATTTTAAATATAAAAATATTTCACAATATTACTGTTTTTTGCTGTACTTTGGATCAAATAAATGCAGGCTTGGTGAGCAGAAGATACTTCTTTAAAAACATACAAAATATTACTGTTCAAAAACTGTTGATTGGTAAGATATATAGATTAAAGAAATGTTATATAGCCTACATATATAGCCTATATATATATAATTTCTGTCCCCCTCACTTCTGAAAAGATGGCTACGCCCCTGGATTTTTTCCTTCTCAAACCTTGTCTGTGGTGTAAAAACACCCCTGGCCAAACAGGGTGCATCTCTTCCCACTTTGATAATTACTGTAATACTGTTATTTATAAAAAATTACCTCAATTTAGCACCAGCAAGCTTGTTAGCTAGACAGTTAGCATCAGCTAACAATATTTACTTATTTTCAGTACGGTTATGAATAAACATTCATGTCTGTCTACTCGTCTAGTTATTCCAAACGTTACTGTTGATAAACAATGTAAAAACAGACGTCACATAGGGATGGTAGCATTTTAATAAAACTGTTAACATTACGGCAGCGGGGAATTTGAACGTGCATGAGTTATTGTATTTAATCTGTGTAATTTTAATGTTTGTTTTTTTATTTATTTTTTTCACCTAAAATTGATGTGTCTGCATCGTCTGCACTCGAGCATTTCAGTGGGCTACTTCGTTACGGTCCACCACTGCCTCCGGGTGAGCAGTATGTTGTTTACTTATGTTTTGTTCATAGCAAGCTTGACATTCGCATCCAGTGGAATATAAACTGCAGTTATAATGGTGGAAGTGAACTCCTGCGGCAGATAAAAAGGTCTACACTTAACCATGAGAAACTCTAGGTTAGCTGAGCAGTGTTTCCCAACAATTACAGAGTTCGTACACCAAGCTTTGTTTACATAAATGCACAATCCGACGCCTCTGGTCTTGCTGGAGTCATCTGCTGTCCTATCTGCCCGGAGCATGTAGGCACTAGCATCCAACTAGCTCAATAGCGTTATTGGTTGTAATGCTATCCATTGCAATCCAAAATTCTCTTACTGTGGGTGATGCGAAGTCGTAACTTATCCATTTTGTTCACCAATGACCACACATTAGCGAGGAAAATACTGGGTAAAGAGAGCTGGAGTGGTGTAGTCTTGTCTCCCATTCCCTTTACAAAGCAAGTTGCACTCGTGCCATAGCAGATTCGCTATTTACATGGTGGAATTTGCTAAAGCTTGAATGTGGTGGGGAAAATACCTGAGAAAAGAGATATATTGATTATATGAGCTAATCCATCAACTGGCCAAAAAAAACATGGTTCTGTTTTTGTTTCTGTTTTTAGCTGTTGCATGTACACATACAAAAATAAAAAATACATAAATAATAACAATGATAAATTTAAATTTTTAACCCTATGAAGAAACAAACTCATCCTGATCTGGGATGGACTGAGAGTGAGCACGTATTCAACTATTACTTTAACATAACTCCTCATTAAACAAGTAGTATGCAAATGAAAAACTGGTTTCAATATGCAGTAAAATAGTTGAGTTGTTTGGCTAAGGTACTTGGCTGCATTATTTGTTTTGAGAGCAATTATGTTATTTTGTGTAAAATTGGTTGAGGAAAAACTATAATATGTGTTTCTTTTCTCATGAAAATGCTTCTCTCCACAAATCAGACACTAAGATCTACTCTTGATGATATCCATAGAAGAGAAGAATAAAGAAGGGAAACAGAAGAAAAAACTAAAGGTAAACAAGTGACTTAAAATGCATTTTAACCAACTCAACAATGACCAAACTATAGCACTGGACTGACAGAGATCATAAAATCTGGTCAAACCACACTGAAGACACACGGGAACTCGAGGAAAAGGAAAATGCTCAGGTTCAGAATCTTGCAGTCCTTTCAATGCTTGCTGACATGTAAAATGAAACTGAAACTTTATTTAGCAGTTAGCCAGTTGCTGGTTACTAGTATAATGTCAAATCAAAGATGAAAGTGATGAGTTCATTTCTCAGGAAACACACATGTTCTCATGTACATGTAGGATGAAATGTGTGAAATGATACATGTGTGGTGTTGAGAACTGTTCATGTGCTCATGCTGACACAGTGAGTGTGTAAACCGAGCTGCTCTAGAGTTTCCTTATTCCTCAAAAATGAAACTTATAGTAAGTGCTGATATGCAGCAACAAACAGATTATTTCCTTTCAGTAAACACCAGCATGACATCTGTGGAAATTTGCAGAACTGAGGTTTATAAGTGAAAGCCTGACCTGTCAAGTGATTGCAAACTAAAGCATATATAAATAAGTCCCCCTGCTCCCACATCTCAGAGCTCTGCATCTGCATCTGACAAAGAGACTGGGACATGAGCAGTTTCAAAGTAATCCTTTTAGTCAGTGAGTATACATCCATAAAGAGATCTCTATTATACACACACACACACGCACACACACACACACACACCCACACACATATATATATACACTTGTTACAAGAAATTATTTAGAGAACTTGCAATTGAAGAATTGTATGCATTTTGTCTTTCCTAGGCATAAGCACACAATGTTTGATGTGTGCAGCCACTGTGAATGTGACTGTCCAGCTGGAGCAGAATATTACTCTACCCTGTTACATTAACTCCAGCTCTGAGATGGCATGGTATCGACTGAGCTCTGAGAAGATTGCTTTACTCATATCTGCAGCAAGAGGAAAACTTCAGAAAAAGGATTTGATTACTTACCATAATGAGGACCAAAGTCACTTTCGGCTGGAAGCAGACAGGAGGCTTGACTCCATCAGCCTGGCCATCATTGGGGTCAGAGAGTCAGATCTGGGGCTGTACTACTGCGCTCTTGGCATCAGTGCGAAGACGATGCATTTTGGGACTGCTATCAGACTCACATTTGCAGGTTAGTGCTCTTCAGATTGGCCAAAACATCATGATTTTATATTCAATTCAAATTTATTTGTATAGCGCCTTTCACAACACACATTGTTTCAAAGTAGCTTTTCAGAAAATGCATGTGTCTACATTACAATTTAGAGTGATCTGTTATCAGAAGTGTTCAATTCATGAATTAACAGTTCAAGATAATAGAATCATACATAAAAATATATTTGTGAATTTTATCTGATCTAACTGCGAACAAGGGTATGATAGTCATTATGCGAATGCTTGGTTGAAGAGATGTGTTTTTAATCTGGATTTAGAGGTGGTCTCCACAGCCTGTGTCCCCAGGTGACGGTAGAGGAGATCGAAGGTGCAGCAGCTAACAATAATGTGCTAAACTGAATGCTTTATTTGTTGAAGTATCATTAGAACAGAGGTGTTCCTGGAGTTCAGATCCAACCCTAATTAAACACACCTGATCCACCTAATCAAGTCCTTTAGGATTATTGAAATCTACATGCTATATGTGTTAGAGCAGGGTTAGACCAAAATTCTGCAGCTCAAGGAATTGAGTTTGACACCCCTGCATTAGATTATTAATGCAATAAATAAACCTTTCTTGATGGAAACAATCTTTGTTCTCAGACATTAAAACTGAGAGACAGAAGACCCATTTAGAGTTTTTTGAGGTTTGGCTGCAGTGGTTAAGTGCTAAGTAATTGCAATGCCTGGGGAAACCACTATAGAGTTAGAAGCGGTGAATGTGGTTTACAGGTTTCACAGAAAGACAATGATGTGCGCCAAATGAGTTGCTGTAGTGAATGGTTGTGGATGAAACTGCTCAACACCAGTACAAACTGACTAATCCTTAGTTCACAACACTCGGATCAACACCTTGGTCAACACTTAAAGTTGCTTTAGCTTCTTTATAAATGTCTCCCACTCTTAGAAAAGTCCTAATTTTTACTAAGAATGTTTTGACACAAGTCAAAGCTTAAGACTATTCTTAAGAGTATTTCTAAGAAGTTTTATACATATGGGCCCTGGGCCCGTATTCTTAAAGATTCTAAGAATCCTCTCCTAATTTATCTTAAATTCTTTGTAGGATTCTTATCTTAAAAGCAATTCAGGACCAATCTGAGAGTAACTCTGAGCGAGGAAAAGACAAAAACTTTCATCCTTGGTGAAGAGGGGGGGGGGGGGAGACTGTGATTGGCTGGTTGTCCAAGAAGAAAAAAAGAGTGCTTTAGGCTTTATTATAAGCCTTCACTTTGAAACTATATGTGAAATAAAACATCATATTTTTAAGAACAGCGGCTTGATTAAGTGGTGATAATGAATGAAAAATATTTTGAAAATATTATATTGTATTATATTTGTCACAGTCTTCTGTGAGTGTTGTGTTTGTTTGGTGCCATGTGCTCTCTCCTTTCCTTTTCTGACCCACCTTGTCCCCTCATTACTGTTTAGTTGCTCCACCTGTGTTTCTCCCTTGCTCCCGGACTCATTACTTCACTCTGCACGGCTGTGTCACCCACTCACACACACACAGCTGCTCCCATTTGTTCACTAGTATATAGTTTTGTCTCACACGCCACTCTGCCTGCCTGGTTTATTGTAATGTTAATTGTGAACTGTTTCTCTAGTGCTTGTGCTGTTTCGGCTTGTTCCCTGCCTGTTTTGTTCTGACCTTGTTCTTTCCATGGCGCCGTCCCTACCGCGCCGTGACAATATTATATTATATTAGTCTAATACATAATTGACGTCAAAATGGGGATTCATAACTGATTAATTTTTTTTTTCATATGTATATTTTATATTAAGTATTTAACTTATGATTATTATTTAATGATTTTTAAATATAATTTCTTGGTAAAGTAACACAATACTGTAAAACTGTTTTCTCGTGTAACTTAAAATGTGCATAATTTAGTTACATAAAGGGTCAAATCAAATATAGATAGTACATTACAGTTGAAATGTACACGTTCTTTTGTGTTTTATATATGTATAATTGTATTTTTATTTCTTTATTTTTTTGATCAGCAAGAGAAAAGAAACCGTAGAGGGAGCATTGGTTTGGTGACTCTTTTGGTTGTTTCAGACGCTGAACCGCACCGCTCATCAGTTAGCGTGGGCTGCAGGACACATCTGGTCTGTGCCTATGTTGTATGTGGTTTCTGCACTATTCTCTGCGTGTGTGTGCTTTGCTACAGGCAAGGTGAGAAACACAGAAGCTCCCACTTATAAAGCAGCATGAAGCCCCCACATAATGTTGTGCTTTATTTCGTTTTTCTTTCAGGTTCTTCCAGGGTCAACTGCATCAACTGTGTGAAAGAAAACTCAAATGTCAAGGTGGGTTACACTAGCATACTTTGGAAAAAAATGGCAAAATATCAAGGAAGTAGGTTTTCACATATTTTTTCTGCGTGCATGTTAACATGTGAGTGTGTTCACAGGAACAACACTGAAGCAGTGGTTTCCACACAGAGTCTATTTCTGCTGTGCTGCTCACGATCAATTAAAGTGACAGCTCACTTTTGATGCACAAAATAATTATTTCACACAAAAAGAATAAGCATCTTTAGTGTGTTTTAACAAGAAGTGGAATATGTACAAATATATGTATAGAAGATTTACCAATTTAAACATGTTTTTAATTATTCTGATTGGGTTAAAGTATTGTGTAGTATTAAAAACCATTAAAAGCAGCACATTTTATTTCAAAGTATGACTGAAAGTACATGATCGGAGCTGTCCCTTTGCATGTGAATACCTGTGTTAACAGTCTTCCTAGACTTTAAAACTTTTAAGATTATAACTGACTCACTTCTAAAAACAAATTTATTGTAGCCTTTGTAAAGAAATGTGTAGCTTTGGAGCCACTGCTGTGATGCTGTGCAAACACTTAAAGTGTGAATGCTCTCGCAGTGACGCTGAAGTGAAGCTCATGCTTGCATTGTGAAACCGGTGTAAGAATAGCATACCTCACAGAATGGTGTAAGAACAAAAACCATAAAACACTTGCATTACAAAACAACAGAACTGATGCAACCGAAGTGCAGAAGTGGCATAACTAAGAAAGGAAGCCGTTTGTCTGTGTAGTCTTGTGTGGTCTTCGTGCTCTTGATTTATTAATGCAGGGAGATGTTGTTGTTTTCCAGGCAGCACAAGTACAGTACTCCAGTCTCCGGTTCCTCAGACGGCCCAGAACCACGGCTCCTGCTCCTGCTCCTGCTCCAGTCAACGTGACCTACGCAACTATAACCAACCACACATCCTGATTTATTCAGCTTTATATTAAACAGACACAGCTGTAGATGTCTACTATACCTTCACCTATACCAAAGCCTGTGGGAAAAAAAAAAAATTGACATTACCATTCAAACGATTGGAATGGGAATGATTTTATACTGTTTTTGAAGGAAGTTTATTTTGCTCACCAAGGCTGAATTTTATTTAAATACAGTCAATAATGTGACATTTTTATTAAAGTTTTCTATTTGAATATATTTAAAATATATATTTTTAGGATTCTTTGATACAGTAGATGGAAATTCCAAAAGAACCGCATTAATGTAAAAATAAATCTTTTGTAACATAAACGTCTTCTGAACAATTTATATAGTATATTTCTATGTGTATGTGTGTGTGTGTGTGTGTATATATATATATGTGTGTGTGTTGAATGGTAGCATATATTACATTGTTATATTATGCCTGCTATATTCTCTGGTTTCTTTTTCATTTGACTATACAGAAGCTAGCTTTCGTAGAATGACATATAAAGCGAAGATAGTGATTTCGATACTATAGAAGATGTTTTCGGTTTATATTCACTTACTGTTGAAAATCACTCATATTGACTGTACATGTCCAGTGTAAAAGATGAACGGTGCACGGAAGGTAACTTTTTTGGTTTACTTAGTTTTGTCGTGTTTTTGACATAATAACTTGTTATATAATATTAACATGATAATATGACGTTCCCACGAATTAATATGACGTTCCCACAAATTAATATCTAGTGGCCTCGACATATTATCATGTTCCCACAAGTTATTATGTCACGGCCATGACAAAACTAAGTAAACCAAACAAGTCACCTTACGGGCACCGTACAAATGACATCAATTCAATGCTGCACATCACAGTACTATAATTTACAGTATAGTAATGCAAAAATAAAACCCAAAAATCACTACTGTAAATACAGAAAAACAGGCCAATTGTGCGTGGGTTGGATTACAGATCCTGCCGTCTGTTTGGGTCTGCCCACAGCATCTCATCAGCATCACAAGTGATATTTTCTCCTCCTAAGCAATGGGGGAAATGACACCTTATGTGCCAAATCCATCCATGGATTACCGTAACCTCAATGTCTCCGCATGCCTCTTCCATTGCCTGTGTAAAAGGGATGTTGGCATGTGGTTGGCGGTCATATACGCGCCGCCTCAAAGCAGACATTTTTTTTCGATAGGGTTTAGAAATGGCAAGTATGGGGGTAAGTACACAACTTCAAATTGATCATGGTTGGTGAACCAGTCCCGGACCAGAGCAGCCCGGTGGAAACTACAACAACAAACCTAAGCTGCTCTGATCTGTCCTGTACAACTGCATCATGAAGTGCATCGAGAAATGGGAGTATGTTGTGTGTTGTAGGGACCTAGTTTGGCATGATTGTGTAGTAGCCATCGAAGGCTTATAGCAGCACACGTGATGCTTCCCCCACGCTGCCCTGGGACATGCACAATTACCCTTTGGCCAATTATATTACAACCTGTTTTGCTGAGGTTGAATCCAGTCTCATCAATGTAAATAAATTCATGAGGCTGTGCAGCTCCATCCATACTACACATACAGAACCCCCCCCCCCCCCCCACACACACACACAAACACAGGTACCTGTGTCCCTCTCTGCATGGATCCATGTGCTAATGATACAATGGTACATATTCAGCTATTACTGTACTGGATTACACCAATACTGTATTGTAAATGTAATGGACCCTTACCTGTACATATTCTGTACTAATGCTGTCTCTATTTGTTTCTCTGTTTCTGCTGGGATCTTCATCCCGTGGTAACTAGGATTTACACAAGCTCCAGTCTGGATCCAGAACACCTGAGAAGAGATGATGCTGACCCTCAGAGGACCCCAGATGATGCTGACCCTGAATCAACAACAGAACTAACAATTATTGCTACAAGTGTGACTGCATCATAGAATAATTGCTGTTAATAATGTTCATCGTCTGGCTGACTACGTCTTGTATTCATTTTTCTGAAAAATCCTGTCATACAGTACGCGCACAAACTGACAGTCACCACTTATAAGCTACTACTAAATACTGTAAAAACATAATTTTCTGTAAAGTTGCTTTGTAACGATTTGTATTGTAAAAAGCGCTATACAAATAAACATGAATTGAATTGAATTAAATTCTTGTCAAAGTCATTTGACCCTGATACAGTTCTTCTCAAATGGGACATTGTACAATTGCTTCATGGTGGTTTTGTGCTTTACCAAGACATGTCTGATCATGGTAATGCCTACCCGATTGATGCTGATGAATACTTGCCTATCATTTTTTCCCGTAGATACAGTCTGGAGTGGAGAGTTGAAGTCTTAAAGTCCTTATGATGGATGCAACTGTGAACCGGCTTAGATGTGGGTGGACTCTCTGCCCAGCTTCCCTCATTGTCAGGCCATGATTTATCACATGATCCACCAATGTTCTTCTAATATCAACTCTTTCTCTCTCTCTCTATTTCTCTCTCTTCATCTTCTTTTTCCTCTTGCTCTCTCTGCCTCCATGCTTGAAAAGTTCTCAAAATGGCTCAACTGAGTCCTATTTGTGGTTGGCTGATTGGTGATCAGTTTTGTAAGGAAGTGTATTTTAATAGATGTGTTTTCCCAATGGTACCCTGAGATTTCATTTATGAACGAGTGTCTTATGTATAAAATAGTGTGTAGTGTTCAGGAGCAAGTGTGTTGCAGAATTGCAAATGAAGTGCAAAGCAGCGCTTTTGTTTAAGGTATGGTTACACTGTGTTTAAGGTATAGTAAAAGCTTCAAATTTTGTTACTTTGGTCTAAGCATGTGTCTATAGTGTTCAAGCAATAGACAAAAACTGTAAGTAGGTACACACACACACACATCTATAGAAACCAAGATGGTGGCGCGTCCACACGCAGCGGCTTCTCTCTGTCACAACAGAACGGTGTTTTCGTGTTTTTTGTCTTGTGAGTCGCAGTGTTTTTGTACGTTGTCGTCGCGTCTACCTGTCTGTAAGCGCAAATACAGTCGCGAGTTTCTGCTCGATGTCGGCAGAACCGCATTTTTACAGTTAAACTCCGTGCATGCGGAACAGCTGCGAGATCTCGGCCTGCTACGGAGGCCTTCACCATCACCGACCCCCACTACTGCATCTCGCCCACAGCAGAGGCGCCACAAGCGGTGTGAGAGGAAGCAGAAGAGGGGGAAGCGCGGAGGTATCCGGGCTAGGCTAACGGCTAACCCACACAAGCCATCTATCCCCACCATCGTACTCGCTAACGTACGCTCGTTGGACAATAAACTGGACTACATTCGATTACTACGCTCAACTCAGAGGACTATAAGAGACTGTTGTGTTTTTGTGTTCACAGAAACATGGCTCAGCAACAGCGTTCCAGACTGCGCTATTCAGCTCGACCAGCTGACGTGCTATCGAGCAGACAGAGCGTTTTTTGTGTTTACATCAGTGACGCGTGGTGCCGCGATACTGTTGTGATCTGCAAACACTGCTTACCCCTGGTGGAGTTTATGATTATTAAGTGCCGGCTGGTCTATCTGCCGAGGGAATATACTGCTATACTGCTCATTTCGTTGTATATTCCCCCGTTCAACATCATCAGCAACAGGAACGACGCACTAAATGAACTGTACCAGCACATCAGTGAGCAGCAGACAGCACACCCCGATGCTTTTCTCATCATAGCTGGGGATTTCAACCATGCTGACCTAAAGAGTGTGTTTCCAAAAATACACCAACACATTAGCTTTCCAACACGAGGTAATAACATTTTGGACTTTGTTTACACCACACAGAGAGGAGCTTACAAAGCCCTCCCCCTCCCCCACCTCGGAGCCTCAGACCACATCACGCTAATGCCTGCATACAGACCACTCATTAAAGTCGCCAAACCAGTTCAAAAACAGATTCAAGTGTGGCCAGAAGGATCATCAGAGGCTCTTCAAGACTGCTTCAACACAACTGACTGGGACATGTTTAAGCAGGCTGCCACATGCAATAACACCACTGACCTCCAGGAGTACTCAGAGACTGTCACTGCCTACATAAGCAAGTGTGTTGATGATGTAACAGTCACAAAAACCATCACTGTCTGGGCCAACCAGAAGCCATGGATGACAGGGGAGGTCTACAGACTCCTGAAGACACGGAACGCTGCCTTCAGAGCTGGAGATGAGGTAGGCCTGAGAACAGCTAGGGCCAACCTGTCCCTCGGCATCAGAGATGCTAAGAGACAGCACTCCAGGAGGATAGCTCATCAATTCAGTGACAGCAGAGACACTAGGAACCTGTGGCAGGGGATACAGACCATTACGGACTACAAGCCCCCACCACGGACCTGTGACAGCAACATCTCTCTGCTGAACAAACTGAACACCTTCTTCGCTCGCTTTGAGCAACAAAACAGCGCCACTGCACAGAAGACTCCACCTCCTCCCGGCGACCAGGTGATGATGCTGACCTCAGACAGCGTGAGGAGATCGTTCAGCAGGATCAATGCACGCAAAGCTCCGGGTCCTGACAACATCCCCGGGGCGTGTACTGAGAGACTGTGCAGCAGAACTCACTGATGTCTGCACAGACATTTTCAACATCTTACTGAGTCAGGCTGTTGTCCCCACATTTTACGGGGAAGTCGTGGCCTAATGGTTAGAGAGTCGGACTCGCAATCGAAGGGTTGTGAGTTAGAGTCTCGGGCCGGTAGGAATTGTGGGTGGGGGGAGTGCATGTACAGTGCTCTCTCCACCCTCAATACCATGACGTAGGTGTCCTTGAGCAAGGCACCTTTTATCTTATTTACTGAAACCACAGACTCCACATACTTTCTGCAGCATAGTTCAAAGATGGCGACCACAACCCTGTCAAAGTTCCACTTAAACTGGCTTAGCCCTGAGAAGAGAGATGCATGAGGAGAATCTCACTGCAGGAAGCTATTGCTCTGGAACCACTGCACAGTCCAGCTACAGTAAGAGATGGCAACTCTGTGAAATCTGGTATATCAAATCTGAATATAACCTTTTTGTTTTTAATAATGCCAAACCATCATCATACCAACAGCACAACTCATGATGAAGTCAGAAAGTACTTAGAAGATTCAGATAACAACCTGGCGTCTCTTGAGGGATTTCCCATAGTTAAGAGGCTTTTTATCAAGTACAACACCACATTGCCTTCCAGTGCTCCAGTGGAGCATCTTTTTAGTCATGGAGGCAATCTTTTGACCTCATCTCAAAACAGAATGAGTGATGACCACATGGAACAGTTATTACTGCTCCGTTACAACAAACAGCATTGTCCCAGCAACCTAGCCCAAGATGACTGATGTGTGGTGGGGACACTTGAATATGGAATGCTGAAGCTGCCAATAAAAAAAAAACATAACATAAATAACATAAATAAATATACAAATAAATGTAAATAAGAATAAATAAATACATAAATATATAAATAATTATACATAGAAAAGCAAAAAAACGAAAATAAATAATTTTACTCTTTTATTTATTTATACATTTATTTATTTTAAATTAAATCTAGGAAGAAATAAATGAAGAAATAAATAAATGTATAAATAAATAAATATATAAATAAATAATTGTAAAAATAAATAAATGTATAAATAAATAAATAAATGTAGAAATGAATAAATGTATAAATAAATAAAAGAATAAATAAATAAATATGGAAAATATATATATACATAAATATGGAAATAAATGTATAAATAATTATTTATTTTCGTTTTTTTGCTTTTCTATGTATATTTATTTATATATTTATGTATCTATTTATTCTTATTTACATGTATTTGTATATTTATTTATGTATTTATTTATTTTGAAAATTGGCAGCTTTGGCATTCCATACTTGAAAAGTTATTAGGCATTAAACTGTTTCTTAGAAGAAGAAAAAAACAACAAGGAAGGGGATGAATAAATGAATAAATTGCAATGAATAAAACAACAATATAATTCACAATAACAACCCTTTGTTGATAAACTTCTTAAAATAAAGCTGTTTCAATTCAGTGACTCTTTGTGTGTTATTTAATTATTTAGTTATGTATTAAATATATAGAAAATAAATATAAATAAATAAATAAATATATATATATATAGTACAGACCAAAAGTTTGGACACACCTTCTCATTCAAAGAGTTTTCTTTATTTTCATGACTATGAAAATTGTAGATTCACACTGAAGGCATCAAAACTATGAATTAACACATGTGGAATTATATATGGAATTATATACATAACAACAAAGTGTGAAACAACTGAAAATATGTCATATTGTAGGTTCTTCAAAGTAGCCACCTTTTGCTTTGATTACTGCTTTGCACACTCTTGGCTTTCTCTTGATGAGCTTCAAGAGGTAGTCACCTGAAATGGTCTTCCAACAGTCTTGAAGGAGTTCCCCGAGAGATGCTTAGCACTTGTTGGCCCTTTTGCCTTCTGTCTGCGGTCCAGCTCACCCCTAAACCATCTCGATTGGGTTCAGGTCCGGTGACTGTGGAGGCCAGGTCATCTGGCGCAGCACCCCATCACTCTCCTTCTTGGTCAAATAGCCCTCGATGCCTTCAGTGTGACTCTACAATTTTCATAGTCATGAAAATAAAGAAAACTTTTTGAATGAAAAGGTGTGTCCAAACTTTTGGTCTGTACTGTATATATATATAAAACATTCTGTTGTTCTAAACCTAACTCAAACAAGCTGATGGTTCTGGGACATATACTGATACTTCATTGAGTTAAGACTTTATTCACAAAAATTGTTGTAACGCACCGAGAATGGTTCGTAAGGGTAAAGGTTGGGTTGCTCCCTAGAGGTTGGAATAGTGGAAGTCAGTTGAGGGATTACTGGGGGTTTGATCAGAGGGGCCTGCTATTTGTCTCTGTTCTTGAGGCAAATATAGGAAAAGTTACGTTTCTTCTGGGTTGGGATGGTAACCAGCAAAGGGTTGTTTTTTTTGTTTTTAGTTTTTCTCTCTCTCTCTCTTTACTTGCCTGTCATGCATCAGAGACGTGGTCTTATTCATTATTCTTTCATAACCTAATGATTGATTAATGTTTGATTCAAATAGTACAGGAGGGTCTACCATTCGATTCACTAGTTGGAACGTTAAAGGTATGAATGGGCCAAATAAAAGAGCTTGTATTTTTGCTCATCTTAAAAAACTGAATACTGAAATAGCATTTTTGCAAGAAACACATTTACAGGTAGCAGATCATATAAGACTCAGAAAAACATGGATTGGTCAAGTCTTTCATTTCCACTAAAAAATGGGCTTTTTGTCAAGGCGGAGAAATGCATATTCCATGCACAGTCTGTTCGCTTCCTAGGGTATATCGTCTCGTCCGAGGGAATACGTATGGACCCTGACAAAGTTAAGGCTGTGATAGATTGGCCATCTCCAGATTCCCGTAAGGCCCTACAGCGGTTTCTGGGGTTCGCCAATTTTTATCTGCGTTTTATTCGCAATTTCAGCCAACTAGCCTCACCTCTGACAGCCTTGACCTCTCCCAGTACTCCGTTCAGGTGGTCGGACACAGCTGAGACTGCGTTCACTAACCTCAAAAGCTGCTTCGTTTCGGCTCCCATCCTTGTGGCCCCGACCCCACATGGCAGTTCGTGGTGGAGGTCGACACATCAGAGGTGGGGGTAGGAGCAGTGTTGTCCCAACCTGCTGCCTCGGACGATAAGGTACATCCATGCACGTTTTTCTCCCATTGTTTATCTTCTGCTGAACGCAATTATGACATTGGTAACAGAGAATTGTTGGCCGTCAAATTAGCTTTAGAGGAGTGGCGTCACTGGCTGGAAGGCTCAGGGGTACCTTCCATTGTTTGGACCGATCATAAGAATTTAGAATACATTAGAACTGCCAAAAGACTCCAGGCAGGCTCGGTGGGCACTTTTTTTCGGTCGCTTTGATTTTACTTTATCGTACCGCCCGGGTTCCAAAAATGTCAAACCCGATTCTTTATCAAGTCTTTTTGATCCCTCCGCCCATCTGGTGACTCCCGAGTGTATTTTACCTGAGAAAGTAGTGGTCTCAGCACTCGTATAGGAGGTCGAGTCGAAGGTCAAGATGGCCTTAGAAGGGGTAACGCCTCCGCTCGGTTGTCCACCGAACCGTTTATTTGTGCCGGAGGAGTTAAGGTACGAAGTCATTCAGTGGGGTGACTGCTCTAATGTTGCTTGTCATCCAGGGATAAGTCGAACTAATGGGTTAGTTAAACAACGATTCTGGTGGCCACTTTAGGCTCGTGACGTCTGCGATTTTGTTTTGGCTTGCGCAGTTTGCGCCAGTGGTAAGTCATCTAACCTTCGAGACCCTGGTCCCACATCGCACTAGATTTTGTTACCGCCCTCCCGCCCTCTAATGGCATGATGGTCGATTTGACCGTAGTGGACCGGTTCTCGAAGGCGGCACATTTCATTTCCTTGCCCAAATTACCGACAGCCAAAGGAGACAGCGGTCACTGTCCTAGATCACGTCTTTCGGCTTCATGGCCTCCCGGTAGACGTGGTTTCTGACAGGGGATCTAAATTTATATCCAAATTTTGGAAAGAGTTTTGTAAATTGCTAGGAGCGTCAGTTAGCTTGTCTTCGGGTTATCATCCTCAGAGTTACGGGCAGTCTGAGCGAGCCAACCAAGATTTAGAGAGGATGTTGCGATGTTTGGTCTCCAAGAATCCTTCTTCCTGGAGCCAACAACTCTCTATGGTGGAGTACGCTCACAATTCGTAACCAGTGTCAGCCACGGGCCTTTCTCCGTTCCAGTGCAGCTTAGGTTACCAGCCACCAGTTTTTCCCAGTCTGGAATCTGAAGTCGCGGTCCCCTCTGCTCACGTGTTTGTCCAGAGGTGCCACCGCACCTGGACCAGAGCCCGCAAGACTCTGCTCCGGATGAGGGAGGGCACTAAGGCCATGGCCTATCGCCACCGGTCAAAGCCTCCCGTTTACGTTGGGGGTCAAAAAGTGTGGCTTTCTACCAATAACATTTCTCTGCGATCTGTATCGAACAAGTTAGCTCCCTAATTTATTGGCCCGTTTACTATCACCAAGATCATTAGTCCGGTGACAGTCTGCCTCAAACTACCTACAGCGTACAAGAGGATAAACCCTGCCTTTTATGTGTCCAAAATTAAACCCGTGTTTTATGCACGTATTAATCCGCCTACTCCTGTTCCCCCGCCGCCGTGTCTCGTAGATGGGGAACTGACTTATTCGGTTAATCGCATTCTGGACTCGAGACGGAGGGGGCGAGGATTCCAGTACCTGGTGGACTGGGAAGGTTACGGTCCGGAGGAGAGGAGTTGGGTACCTGCTAGGGACATATTGGATCACTCCCTTATTGATGATTACAATCAGCAGGTAGGCCCTTCTGGGAACTCCAGGAGGCGTTCTTAGAGGGGGGGTACTGTCACGGTTGGTAAACCATGATCTCTGGGTTTTGCACGTTGTGGTGAAGTCTGTGTGTTTCACGTCTGCACTGATTTGCTTGTGGGCGTCTCCGTTAATTGACATCAGCAGCAGCTCTCACTCATCACTCTCTCCCTATATCATGGCTTGTCTCACGTCTTGTGTTTGTGAGAGCGTTGTTTCATGTTGGTAACTGTTCTTTGCTTCTGTGTTGTTCTGCGTTTGGACGTCCGTGTCTTTCCGGGAACCTCATCCACTCATCGCACCTTTACAAGCATCACCACTTACCTTCGACTCGATTACCCGCAGTTCCTGTGACATGCTGTCCTGCTGCCAACTCTCCACCACCGACTGGATTACTCACCGCCTTCACCATCTTGGATTGTCGTCTTCCCAGCGTTGTTTGGATTCTTGTTTGTTTTGTTTTGTTTTTATTAAATATTGTTCTTACTCGCACTTGTTTCCAGCTTCTCCTTCACCCAGTCATCACCTGGTATCCCCACTGACTTTATGGGAAACACTTAAAGTTGTCATTAGAGGTGAAATTATATCTTATTCTGTATCCAGTAATAAAAAGATAAACGCAAAACTAAAACAGCTAATTGATTCGATAGAAAAATTAGATCAACGACTCTCTCTATACCCTTCTGAAGAACTGCTTAAAAAGAGAGTTGAAATTAAAGCACAATATGATCAGATATCCATTGAAAAAACCCAACAAAATCTGCTTTGGTCTTAAGGTAATTTTTATGAACATGGGGAAAAAGCGGGCCATTTATAATCACATCAGATAAAGTGTCAATCAGCTTACAGATTAATTCCACAGATTCACAACACATCAATTTGTAAAACATTTTATTCAAATTTATATACTTCAGAATTTAATGGGGATATATCAGGCATGTCAACCTTTTTGAATGACCTGAATATCCAGACTATTAATCCAGATCATAAAGAAAGGTTAGAAAACCAATTGAGCTACAAGAAATTTTTAATTCTATTAATGCAATGCAAAATGGCAAAACCCCTGGCCCCGATCGTAATCCTGTCGAATTTTATAAAGCTTTTGCTCCCAAATTAGCCCCGCTTCTCCTGAGAATGTCTGAATTACCACAGTCTCTCACAGAAGCATTTCTTACACTCATTCTGAAGCCTGGAAAAGATCCACTAGAGTGCAATTCCTACAGGCCAATATCTTTGCTAAATGTTGAGGTTAAAAATCTTGCCAAATTGTTGGCCTCCAGAATAGATACTGTCAGGGCCGGAGTGGGACCACTTTTCAGCCCGGGAGTTTCAGGCCCAAGACCGGCCCACTTTTTCCATGGTGGAATTCTAAATTAGCACTTTTTCCAAATTGGATAAATGAAGCGACAGTTCAGCTCTTACTATTTTTTACTAGTTTTTATTAATACTATGGTTCAACAAACAAACAATTTAAAGGTTAAACAATAATTCACTTAAGATGATAAGTTAACAAAAAAATATTCCACTATTCCACAAGGATAGGTTGATAAATTAACAAAAGCAGAAAGAAAGAAATAAAAAAAAGCATTTGAAACACTCTTCCACAGACAGGCAAATTTAACTGTTTACAGCACCAACAGCATCTACAGCATCAGTAGCCGCCTAAGCAGTGCACTGGTTTCAGCCACTTTATCAATAACTGTGTCATTGCTTATAGACATGTGGATTTCCTTCTCTGTGCACATCAACATAAAAGCCTCCAAGTTGTCCTGACTCAATGAGCTTCGTAGCCTATTCTTCACAAACTTTAAAGTTGAGAAGCTTCTCTCACATGCAACCTGCGTGATGGACAAAGTCAACAGAAACTTATATGCTAACCCAATCACATGATAAGCATCTGTGAGGAGGTTATACTGTGAGAGTATTAAATGGACACAAATGGCACAGTTTTTGCAGGAGGAACAGGTCCTGCTTTCAAGTTCCATCTCTGGTTCTTCCATATATGGCAGTCCGCCACTATTCTCCTGACCTTCCTGTGTCACCTCACTACATGTCCTGACAGTATAACCTTCAAGAGAGGACTGTTTCAGTCTGTCCCACTGGTATGCCAGGCTAGAAAGCTCAGTTTGTAATGTGCTAACAGTAGCTCTGTCATCAAACCTAAGCAGACATTTGCTGATTTCCTGGAGTGCTGAGTTAGGGAGCCCATTTCTCTTTATTTCAGGAAAGTTTTTGGGGTCAAGACACCAGACATGAATTTGTGTTGGAGACTGTTCAGACAGGAATGCAGAGAACCCTTTATACGGTCCCTGCATATTTGCTGCTCCATCAGTGGAGTTGCCCACACACATGCCCATATCAATGCCAAGTTTGTCCAATGTGTTCTTTAGTAGCTGTGTCAGATGTTTACCAGTGGATTTTTCACAGTTCACCACAGCAACCAACCGCTCATGAACTACATCTGTGACATATCTGACAATGATAGCACATTGGTCAGAGTGTTTCAATTGGGTTGTATCGATCTGAACCGAAAACAGTCCCGCCTCTCTAACCTCATCTGAAATTGTGCCCTTTATGACCTGGCTGAGAGCATCCACAACTTTCCCAACAATGTCCTTTGATAGCAGAGTCACAAGAGATCCTCTACCTTTTGCACCAGTGTCATGATGCTTCTTGCTCTGCTCAATACAACTGCTAATGTGCTGTTGAAGGCACAGATCATAACGACTCAAACGTATTACCAACTCCAGAAAGTTGCCATGATTGACTGCAGTATCTTCTAGTGTATAAGCAGCCTCTGCTTTATCCCCTCTGTATCTAAGTCCACATTTGCCTATGACTTTTATCACATCTATTATGCGTTCCATCGCCTGACGCTTCTTCTTCACCTGCTCATGATGTAAAGACATTTGTTTTTCTGCCAGAAAGCTTTTTATATCTGCCCTTTTAGCCAACAGAAAGTAAGCATCAGCACTGTCTCTGTGGATCTTACTTTTCTCATGCTCTTCTATCCGCTGATGAACATGTTTCCATGTTTTCATACCTCCCTTTATGAAAGGACTTTCACTTGCAGCAGGTGCAAATGCCAAACACACAGAACAATACAGTGATTGTGTTTTTTCACTGTATGTCAACCACTTGCGGTTGGTGCCATGCTTGCTGTGAAAAACTTTAGCTAGTAGGTGGTGTTTTGTGGGCTGCTGAGGATGGTAATTAAAAAATGTGTCTAGATCCTGTGCTTGAGGACGAGCAAAATAATCAAAATGACTGGCTTCCTCATCTACACTTGCATCTGCCTGTGCCTCTGGAATCTCTTGCAGGGCTGTTGTTTCACTGGATGCTGTCTCTATATCTGCTCTTTCAGCATCTGACTCACCTATATTGCATAACAAATAGGACAGAAAGACATATACCAGGGGTGTCAGACTCAGATTAGACAGTAGGCTGGATTTGTTGAAATGAGATCTCATGGGGGCCGTCATTGCCAATTTTTTTTTCTCCATTTTTTATTTAATATTTCCAAATTTATTCAAAAATAATGTTTTTTTACTCAAAAAACATGATACCTACTCTCAGATAAATGAGGCCTATTATTAATCAGATGCAAATAGAAATATAAAACCAGGCCTATTTGAAAGAAAACAAGTTGACAAAAAGATTGAATCCAATATTTAGATTATATAGCATAACAAATGATTTATAAGCTATTTTTTTGTAGCCCAGACATATTTGACCAGGAACACCAAAGGTGTTATAGGGTTTAGAACAACACCTGAGGGTTAAATAACTTTAATTCATATTGTTTACTCTGGTATCCTCTCTACCTGTACCTGTAGTCATTATGGCCTCCTCATTTTCAGCGGGGGACTGGCTTATCTGCTGCTCAGATGCTACAAAAAATAATTAAGAGATCATTTTAGTGCATACACAGATCAAGCTTGAGTTTTGTTAACAATATGTTAATGTGCATAATATTTGCAAAGTCTATGAATCGCCATGTATTGGGTGATACAAAAAGGCAAATATTTTAATTAAATTTTATATTTTGCTTGTGAATAGGTTGACAATGCTACAACGGTATTAGCTGAATAATTATGTTGCAGCGTTGCAAATGCTATGAGGCCTATGATTAATCAGATGCAAATAGAAATATAAAACCAGTCCTAAGTGAAAGAAAACAAGTTGACAAAAAGATTGAATCCAATATTGGGAGATTATATAGCAAAACAAGTGATTTATAAACAATTTTTTTGTAGCCAGGACATTTTTGACCAAGAACAAAAAAGGTGTTATAGGGTTTTGAACAACACCTGAGGTATAACTTTAATTCATATTGTTTACTCTGGTATACTCTCTACCTGTAGCTGTAGTCATCAAGGCCTCCTCATTTTCAGCAGGGGACTGGCTTATCTGCTGCTCAGATGCTACAAAAAATAATGAATAACTAAAATAAAATAATAATAAAAAGTAATTTTACTGCATAACGCTACACAGCTCAAGCTTGAGTTGTTATCAATATTAAATTGCATAATATTTGCCAAGTCTATGAATCGTCATGTATTGGATGATACAAAGGCTAATATTTAGATTAAATGTTATATTTTGCTTGTGAATAAGTTGACAATGGTATTAGCAGAATAATTATGTTGCTAATGCTAATCATAGGCCTAACATTATCTCTCTTTACCTGTTGCCACTTGTGTTTGACTTTGTCCTCTTGAAAATAAATCGGTAAGCTTAACACATTTGGCAGCATCCTCCTCCGATGCCTTTCTTTTTTTTAATCTGGCTTTTTCAGCCCCTCCTGGTCTCTTCCTACCATCCATTCCTCCCTGAAGCTTTCCTGAGAAAACGATTTGGAGGGCTATGGACCCAACCAACTCTATGGGAGGGGAGGGGAGAACTCCCTCATATGGTACAACCCATGCAGAGGCTGCGCGCTGCTGTGTTAGAATGCGGATGCGGAGCGTGATTAAAAGAGAAGATAGACTCAAACGTGACAAAAAAAAAATAAAAAAAATTACTCGGCCAGCCAGCCGGCCGGCCCAAAGGTATAGCGGCCCACCGGGAAATCTCCCGATCCTCCCGATTACCCACTCCGGGCCTGGATACTGTTATACCAGAAATAATATCCCCAGATCAGACAGGCTTTATTAAGGGTCGCTTCTCATTTACCAACTTATGTCACAGTTCAGGGTGCTTCATCTGCTTCCCTGTTGTCTATGTCCTGTCATTGTCTGCAGGTCGTGACCTGGGCAATCAGCGCTGATACATCGGCGCTGGTGTTTGCAGATCACGAGCTGATTGCCCTCACCTGTAGCTTGTTCCCATTTTCCCTTATATTCCCTGCTGTGTCTGTCCCTTGTTGTCAGTAGATTTCGTGTTGTCTTTGTGACTGTACTGCATGTCTGTTTCCTTACCTGTTTTCCGCTGCTGTGCTCAGGATGTCTAGACGAGGAGTCTTTTGTTGGCCGCATGCCCGAGATTCTCTGTCTCGTTTTTCCACGCCTTGTTGGGCATTGCACCAGAGGCGGTCTCCACAGCCTGTGTCCCCAGGTGACTGTACGGCAGCTCTGGAGTTGTAACACTTGGATTTGGCTCGTGTGTGTGTCATCACACATTGGATTATTTTTGGATTCACGGTTATACCAAATAAACTGTTTCACTTATCCTCTGCGTTTGAGTCCTCTCTCTTAACGATCTGACAACTTAAGGAGGTAGTGGTATCCCTGGTTGCAGAGAAAGCATTTGATAAAGTCGAGTGGAGCTATCTATTTGCAGTATTGAAAAAGTTTGGTTTTGGCCCAAAATTTATATCCTGGGTCCAATTACTGTATTCTAACCCTAAAGTATCTGTTATAACAAACAAAATACGATTTTTTTTAAAAAATTTTCCAATACTAAGTGGCACAAGACAGGGTTGCCCTTTAAGCCCTCTTCTTTTTGCATTAGCAATAGAGCCACTTTCCACTTGTGCTGAAATAACAGGAGGATGCAAGATGCAAGTAAACTCAGTTTATTGAATGTAGGTCAGATGTAAAGACACAGGTCGGGGACAAACACTCAGGTGGCAATTGAAGCAGGGACGAGATGGCGATCCGGTGGTGGTGCGGTGAAGAGCGTGCTCGAGAAAACCCAGGAACCGTGGAACATCCAGACGACACGAAGAACTGACGAAATCCAGAAGAAGAACTTAAGCAGACGAGGCACGAGAACAGGACACACACCGAGGAACAACCACAACGATCTGACAACATGAGAGGGAAATTACTGGACATATAAAGGAACTGGAATTAATGACAGCTGGTGACACTAATCAACACAACGAGTAACCACACCCACACAATTATACTCACGCAGGCACATCAGTATGAAACAGCCTATTCATGAACCGTGACAGTACCCCTCCCCCTAGGAACGCCTCCTGGCCGTCCAAAATGCGGAATACCAAATACGTGGGTTCCCCATCTATGAACTGGGGGGGGGGGACTGGGACATGCGGATTAATGTGAGAATAAAACACGGGCTTGATTTTAGACACATGGAAGGCGGGGTGAGTTCTCCTGTGCGCAGGAGGGAGTTAGAGTCGGACTGTCACCGGACTAATAATCTTGGTGACATGAAACGGGCCAATGAATTTGGGAGCTAACTTGTTAGACACAGAGCGGAGAGGAATATTCTTGGTAGAAAGCCACACTTTTTGACCCACGACGTAAACTGGAGGCCTTGACCGGGGGCGATCGGCCTTGGCCTTCATGCGCCCCCCTGCTTGGAGTAGAGTCTCACGGGCTCTAGTCCAAGTACGGTGGCACCTCTGGTCAAACGCGTGAGCGGAGGGGACCGCGACCTTGGATTCCAGACTCAGAAAAATTGGTGGCTGGTAACCTAAACTACACTTAAATGGCGAGAGGCCCCGTGGATGACACTGGTAACGAATTGTGGGCGTACTCCACCATAGAAAGCTGCTGGCTCCAGGATGTCGGATTCTTGGCAACCAAACATCGCAACATTCTCTCGAGGTCCTGATTGGCTCGCTCAGACTGACCATTACTCTGGGGATGATAGCCCGAGGACAGACTGACCGTGGCCCCCAGTAACTTACATAATTCTTGCCAAAATGTGGATACGAATTGGGAACCCCTGTCAGAGACCATGTCCATCGGGAGGCCATGTAACCGAAAGACGTGATCTATGACTGTGACTGCTGTCTCCTTGGCTGAAGGTAATTTGGGCAAGGGGATGAAATGTGCCACCTTCAAGAACCGGTCCACTATGGTTAAAACAACCATCATGCCATTGGAGGGTGGGAGGGCAGTGACAAAATCTAGAGTGATATGGGACCAGGGTCTCTAAGGGACAGGCAGCGGTCGAAGTCTTTGGGGTTGGTTAGATGTCTTACCAGTGGCACAGACTGAGGAAGCCAAAACAAAATCGTGAATGTCGCGAGCCATTAATGGTACCAGAATCGTTGCTTAACTAGAAAACTAGTGCAAGTCACTCCTGGACGACAAGCCACGTTGGAGCAGTGAACGTTGGACCGTAACCCCTCCGGAACAAACCCCAGGCTTTACCCCTTCTAAGGCTGTCTTGACCTTCGATTCGACCTCCCATACCAGAGTGGAGATGAGAACTTTCTCAGGTAAAATACACTCGGGAGTGACCGGGCGTTCGGATGGATCAAAAATATGAAACAAAGAGTCGGGTTTAATGTTTTTGGACCCCGGGCGGTACGAGAGAACAAAATCAAAACGTCCAAAAAAAAGAGCCCACCGAGCCTGCCTGGAGTTGAGTCTCTTAGCCGATCTGATGTATTCAAGATTCTTATGATCGGTCCAAACGATAAAGGGTACCCCCCGAACCCTCTAACCAATGACGCCATTCCTCCAACGCTAACTTAACTGCCAACAACTCTCTGTTACCAATGTCATAATTACGTTCGGCAGGCGATAGTCGATGAGAAAAAAACGGGCAGGGATGCATCTTGTCGTCTGAGGAAGTGCGTTGTGAAAGCACTGCTCCTACTCCCACCTCTGACGCGTCGACCTCCACCACGAACTGACGTGTGGGATCAGGGATGACAAGAATGGGAGCCGAAACTAAGCGACTTTTGAGGTTGGTGAACACTGCCTCGGTAATGTTCGACCACCTGAACGTCGTCAGAGGTGCGACTAGTTGGCTGAAGTTGCGAATGAAACGCCGGTAAAAATTGGCAAACCCCAGAAACCACTGTATGGCCAATCTACCACAGCCTTAACCTTGTCAGGATCCATGCGCACTGCCTCAGAAGAGATGATGTACCTTAGGAAGGGAACAGACTGTGCATGAAACGAGCATTTCTCCGCCTTGACAAAAAGCCCATTCTCTAACAGTCTCTGGAGCACTTGTCTGACGTGTTGAATGTGTTCCTGGAGAGACGAAGAAAAAATCAATATATCATCCAGGTAAACATATATGAATTGATCTACCATGTCTCTCAACACGTCATTCACGAGTGCCTGGAAAACCGCTGGGCTG
The DNA here is from genome assembly GCF_963082965.1 of Carassius carassius. Lineage (NCBI taxonomy): Eukaryota > Metazoa > Chordata > Actinopteri > Cypriniformes > Cyprinidae > Carassius > Carassius carassius. The sequence continues at coordinate 31,431,827 of NC_081779.1, forward strand.
TTGGAAAGCCCGAAAGGCATAACCAAATATTCAAAGTGCCCCCTAGGGGTATTAAAAGCAGTTTTCCATTCACCCCCCTTCCTAATGCGAACCAAATGATATGCATTGCGTAAGTCCAGTTTCATGAAAATGGATGCTCCCTGCAACCTCTCGAAAGCTGAAGACATCAATGGCAAAGGATAAGAATTCTTTACCGTGATGTTGTTCAGCTCTCGGTAGTCAATGCAAGGTCGCAGAGAACCATCCTTCTTCCCAACGAAAGAGAACCCCGCCCCCGCAGGAGAAGTGGAAGGCTGGATGAACCCAGAGGCTAGAGAATCAGAAATATATTTCTCCACGGCCTCCCTCTCGGGAACAGAAAGAGAGTAAAGTTTGCCCCTAGGTGGAGTTTTACCTGGCAGTAGATCTATCGCACAGTCATAGGAACGATGCAGAGTGAGAGAAGCAGCACGGGACTTACTGAACACCTCCTTCAGGTCGAGGTACTCCGTGGGCACGTTAGACAAATCCGCTGCCTTAATCTGAAACACAGAACCAGACACATTGAGTGCGTTGACGGTGATCTGGTGCGAGAGAGGAGTGATGGGGATCTGAAGTGTAATAGCTAGTTTGAAGTCCATGAAATTACCCTCCGCTCCTGAATCCAGAAGTGCGTTGGTGCAGTGCGTCGACGTTCGCCATCTCAGTCGGGAGGAGGGTCGATGGTGGTGATGAGGTCTTCTCGGCAGAGATCCCACCCGATAGTAGCCTCATACTTACTACCGGGCCTGCTCTTTTACCGGACAGGAGTGGATGAAGTGGCCCGCCCGGCCACAGTATAGACAAAGTCCCTGGGATCTCTGCCTTTCCCTCTCCTCCCGGGAAAGCCGAGCTCTCTCCACCTGCATGGGCTTGTGGTCGAATGTGGGGCTGACTGCGCTCGCACCACTGGGCTGGTGGTCCTCTGTGCTGGGCTGTGGACGGCTGGAGCGCGTCAACCTGGTCACGCGATTCAGACGAGCTTCAACTCTCAGAGCGAGTTCTATCAGTCCGTTCAGCGTCTCTGGTAAGTCCATGGCATATATCTCCTTATGAACGCGGTCAGCCAGCCCATGCAGGAACATATCCTCTGCGCTTCCTTGTTCCAACGGCACTCTGCGCCCAGGGTGCGGAACCGAATGGAAAAGTCCGCCACCGAGCCTTCTCCCTATCGCAGTTCGGCAAAAAATCTGGCCGCCTCCTTACCCGCCACTGCACGATCGAAAACTCTCTTCATTTCCTCGGAGAGTGCCTGGAACGAGGTACAGCAGTTGTGTCCGTTCTCCCACACCGCTGTTCCCCAAAGCGCTGCTTTCCCTCACAGCAGGGTTAATACAGATGCTATTTTTTTCTGTTCGCTCTGGAAAGTGCGTAAGGCTGTAAGGCGAAATGCATGGACCATCTCGTGAGGAACGCTTTGCAAAATTCAGGCTCACCTGAATATCCCTCTGGTGTGGGTAGGCGTGGCTCTGGGCCCTCTGCTGCTGCAGGCACTGGTGGTGGGGGAACGGACGGCATGGGGAGCGCAGTGGGAGTCCGTAGAAGTTGTACCTGTTGGGTGAGTTCGGACACCTGCTTCACGAGTGCTTGCACAGCACAACCTGTGCCCGAGATGTTCTCCTCTTGTTGGTCCATAAGTGAGATGCTGTGAGCGATGAAGTCCTTGAGCTGGGACGTGCTTGCTGCATCCATGGTCTGGTCAGATCGTTCTGTGCTGAAATAACAGGAAGATGCAAGATGCACGTAAACTCAGTTTATTGAATGTAGGTCAGATGTAAAGACACAGGTCGGGGACAAACACTCAGGTGGCAATTGAAGCAGGGACGAGATGGCGATCCAGTGGTGGTGCGGTGAAGAGCGTGCTCGAAAAAACCCAGGAACCATGGAACACCCAGACGACATGAAGAACTGATGAAATCCAGACGAAGAACTTAAGCAGACGAGGCACGAGAACAGGACACACACCGAGGAACAACCACAACGATCTGACAACATGAGAGGGAAATTACTGGGCATATAAAGGAACTGGAATTAATGACAGCTGGTGACACTAATCAACACAACGAGTAACCACACCCACACAATTACACTCACGCAGACACATCAGTATGAGACAGCCGATTCATGAACCGTGACACCATTATGCTTAAATTCTCGCAGACTATACAGGGCAATGACCGAATGGGGACAGAACACAAGGTCTCTTTATATGCGGATGACCTTTTGTTATACATTTCAAATCCAGTAGAAAACGTCCCAAAAATAGTGCTGAAACTATCAATTTTTTACAGCTTTTCAGCATACAACCTTAACCTTTCTAAAAGTGAATGTTTCCCGATTAACCCTCTTGCTTTACAAATTAAAGCTGCATCCCTCCCATTTCACATCTCTCAATTTGGTTTTAATATTTGGGAGTTCATATTACTAGTACTTTCTCTGGTTTATATGCAAACATTTTTTTACCACTTATTAGACATATTAAGTCTGATCTTCAGAGATGGGATGCATTGCACTTGTCTCTAGCAGGCAGAGTAAATTGTATAAAAATGAATATATTACCTAGATTCTTATACTTATTTCAGTCACTTCCAGTTTTTCTCCCAAAAACATGTTTCCGTTCCATAAATACACCAGCAAAAACAAAAACAGAATTGTTATAAGACATGCCAACCCATGATTACATATTTTGAGAAGATGAAGACTCTCCCACTTACTGATCAATGTTAAATATTATCACCAATTGAAGTTATGTTTTATTATTGTGTACGGACCAAGGACATGTAAGGTAAGTTTTATTATTGGCTATGTATTTGTGTATATTTCTTTTTTTTTTTTATGATTATTATAATTTTTTTTAATTATTTTTTTATAGTTATTAGTATTATTATTGTGTTAACCATTTATGTAATTTATGGTTAATTACTTTGGTGAAAAGGGTTATAAAGGGGGGAAAAGCTGTAACGGAAACTGTATCAAACTTTTTGTTAATGCTTTGAAAAAGTTTATAAATAAATTTTATAAAAAAATAAAAAAAATATATATAATTTAATGCTGCTTTTTTTGTATTTAATACTATTGTCACGGAGACGAACCCCGTGATTCCCTCTACTGGCCAGCAGAGGGCACCCTCACCTGAATACTGACACACACGCATCCACTCATTCATTTACACTGACTACACTACATTTCCCACAAGCCCCGTCCTTGGACTCTGATCACCATCACAGGTGCTACTCATCAGAACTGTGTATATAAGATGGACTATTACAACAGTTCTACGCGTAGTCCTGATTTGCCGTGTCTGTCATTTCTGAGCGTTACTACCCGTGTTTGTTTTCCAGTTACCGACCCTGTTTGATCTCCTCTACGTACCTTTGCTGCCTACCTACCGACTCTTGCTTGTTTACTGGATTTTGATTCTCTGTTCTCCCTACGTTGCTGATATTGCTGGTACTGACCATTGCCTGTACGACTACGAGTTTCTGCAATAAAGCCTGCATATGGATCCCATGTCGAGTTCTGGATCATTACAACTATATAGTTATTTATTTATTTAGTTTTACTCTTTAATTAGCTTCAGTATTCCTAATTTACTTGGTTTAATTTACTAGCTTGGTTAGCTGTATACCTTTAAACACACTTTTCTTTTACATACAGTTGGTATAACCCATTTACACAAATCCCAATTTTATAGCAGCTTGTGTTCTCTTTCCAGAACAATTTCAAATAGGAAAGAAAAAGAATAAAACAAAAGATAACAAAATAACAGCAATAGGCAATGCCCAAGAAAATGCCAGATGACACCCAATCAGAGTCCCTTTCAATCGATTGTCTTTGAAGTAAACTCAAGCAACTTAACAGGAGTTTAGCTCAGTGTTCCTTCGTACTCCTGTTTCAGTGTTCAGTCAGTGTAAGGAGCGCAGATACACAACTCCCTGATGAAAAAATGCAAAAAGGAAAAATAATTATTGTTCACAGAACAAGTGAGAACTTACCATTTCTAAGAAACAATTAAATTGGGAAGTTGTGGCCTAATGGTTAGAGAGTCTGACTCCCAATTGAAAGGTTGTGAGTTCGAGTCCCAGGCCGGCAGGAATTGTGGGTGGGGGGAGTGCATGTACAGTTCTCTCTCCACCCTCAATACCACGACTTAGGTGTCCTTGAGCAAGGCATCGAACCCCCAACTGCTCCCCGGGCGCCGCAGCATAAATGGCTGCCCACTGCTCCGGGTGTGTGCTCACAGTGTGTGTGTGTGTTCACTGCTCTGTGTGTGTGCATTTTCGGATGGGTTAAATGCAGAGCACAAATTCTGAGTATGGGTCACCATACTTGGCTGAATGTCACTTCACTTCACTTCAAATGTTGTTCAAGCTCAGGAAAAACCAAGTTGGCTCGCCAGTCTCCACCAATGCTGAGCACTCCTCGTTGTTGGCAGAAACAGTTAACTCGGAACTCCTCGTTCAGTTTCAAGATATGTAGAAGGACCGGAAACAACAAGATAAAAGAGGGGAAAAACAAAAGAAAGAAAGGAAAAAAAAACCAACCCTGCAAAGACAAGTCAGAAAAATCACAATTAATTCCCATTTAACAACATTAATATTTCAAATTATCATTCAGTCAGTGTACTGTTTGAGTAAATGAATTACTCCGGGATATTGGTTTGTTTGAACTCAGAGGGAGTGTCAGCCACATTAAACAAGTTAACAGCTTAAGTCATTTGTGGATTAATGCGTATTGGAGACGTGAACCGTTTCAAACAAATCAGTTCGATTTGGTGAACTGGTTCAAGAAGATCCGGTTACATTCGTTCGGGAACCGGATATCACAAACTGCTTTGTTTTGAACTCTCTCACAACAGACACGGAAGAGTACTTTGATGATGTTTTTCTCTCACCTTTCTGGACATGGACAGTAGACCGTACACACAGCTTCAATGGAGGGACTGAGAGCTCTCGGACTAAATCTAAAATATCTTAAACTGTGTTCCAAAGATAAACGGAGGGTGACATGAGGGTGAGTTATTAATGACATAATTTTAATATTTGGGTGAACTAACCCTTTAATATTGCTTTTTTTAAACTAATACCAGTGGAGCCATTTTATGATTGTAATTTTATTTCAGAAAAATAGAGGGTGCATAATGTTTTTATACTATCATGTCAACTACTAGGTGTGCGTCAAAGAAGGTCAAACAAATTTTTTAACTGTGATGGACTTGAATGGATTGTTTGCTTATTTTGTTTTTTGCTTTTTAATGTGTAATCAAATAAATGGACAATAAATGGATTGAAATATCAAACTTTATTTTAAAAAAGAATGGAAAATACATTTTATTATCTGTCTATTGAAGAAACAAACGTGTCAAAACCAATGATGTAATAATGCTCACCTACACAGTAAAGTCAAAAAAGTTAGGAATGAACTGGGTCAAATTGGAGACTGTAGGACAAATAGAATGATCTACAGAATGAAAGGCACATTGATTGCTCATCTGGAAGTGGTGGCTGGATTAGAAAATCTAACAATCTGTGGATTATCGCTGTGTATGGCCTCTCTGGAAGTACCGTGAGAGCTACCTGCATGGGCTATGAAGCAGCTCATAAGGACGCCATTGTTTCTTCATTCACTGTCTACACAAGAGGTGGAATATCAAGGTATGAAATATGACATTTTTTAAAGCTCGAGCTACCATCAAACTGATTTGACAAATTTTACATGGCTATTTAAAAAAAGGAGTGTGTGCACAAAAAAAAGAAGATAAATATTTGTTATGGTTTATTTTGTCCATAGGTATGTGTTTTTAGTGTGATGTGAACAAGCAGTGAATGTTTTAAGATTCAAAATGGCAGATAAAAGTGAAGCTCATTGTTATATTATGACAAATTGTAGAGGATAATGGTAAATGTGACCAACTGATTCAAAAACGTGAAAAATGGTTGTTGCATAAACTTGATATGTTTCAAAAGCTGAGAAAATCAAATTTTTGAAAAGGCAGCACATCTTAAAAGCATATTGAATGATCTTATGACTAGTGTTGATAATGAAGGAGAGGTTAAAACACTTTTGGAAAGTTTAAAGCTCAATGCAAAAAGGCAAGAGAAGCCTATGAGTCTTTATTAGTTTTATTACCCAATGAAGAAAGAGAGAAACATTAAACATATTTTAAAGCCAAATGTGCTGTTGTCAATAAATGGATGGACCCACATCAAGTGGAAAATCAGTGCACTGATAGTGAAATCAACCCTAACGATAGTATTTCTAATATTGAAACTCGGGTGTGCAGTCGTACATCAAGCCGAGACAGTTCTGGCTCCACTAAATCTAAATCATCTGCCCAACAAGAATGTATACTGGTGGAGACAGAAAGAGTCACTCTTGGTGATTGTGCAGAATCTTTAAAAGAAAGGCATGATATTGAGTATCAAGTGTAAAATTTGAGCAAGCAAAAGGAACAAATGGATCTTGATGCTGAAATAGCAGCCTCCACGGCAAAGTTAACAGTCCTCAAAATGTTTGAGCAACAAAAAAGTAAAAGTATGGTATCAGATGGGATGGAATATTATATTAACAAGAGCAAAACCAAAATCAACATCTTAATTTCCCAGTTCTGATAAACCACCAGTGGCTACAACATAAAGCTATGAAGGCCTACCTTTACCACCAACCTCCCAGAGTGTACAGCATCAATATGCTCAAACATTCCAGTGTGAAGAACAACTGCAACACGCAGTACACAGAGCAGTGGACCCAACATAAGAGCTCAGGTTTCTTAAAATGCTGGGGAAAAGTCCTATCCAGTGATAAATAACAAGAGTTATAGGATTATTAATAAAAGGCTAGCCACCTTCCTCCACATGAAATTCCAATATTTGAAGGAGATCATTTGCAAATCAATTGATTTATTAAAGCTTTCCAGAATTGTGTTGAAGACCAGACAAACAACAAAGGAGATTGCTTGTATTTTTTAGAAAGATATAACAAGGGACATCAAAAGGAAATTGTTCATAGCTGCATGAACATGAGACCTGAAAGAGGGTATCAAGCAGCTTAAGAATTTTGAAAATGATCGTGTGGTTGAGTGGCCAATGATTAAGGGAGAAGACGTGACAGCTCTTCAAGATTAGTCTTCCTGTGAGGTTGCTGTAAAAGGTAACAGCTTTCATATTAGCATTACAGATCTTGACAGACACATAGTCAAGGAGATGAAAGCAAAAACTGAAAATTCAACTCACCAAATTAAGAGCCGGCTGAGTAACCGTGTCACTTGTCTGTTGTGTTCTCAAAATCACTGTCTAGAACAATTTAAACAGTTTAAGAAGACAAAGCACAGGGAAAAGGTTAACTTTTTAAAGGAAAGAGCTGTTTGCTTTGGTTGCCTACACACTGGACATGGAGTATGCAAGGCGTTTAACTTGCAAAACCTGCCACCAAAAGTATCTTACTTGTTATCACATACACTTCAAACAGAAAGTTAACACAGATGTTAGTCACCATATAGAAACAACTGCACCAACAGTAAACAACACACTTGTGTCTGCACAGGCATGCAATCATACAGGGGCTGGGAACTGCAGTTGGATTCTTCCTATTCTTCTAGTACAAGTTAAGTCTGCATTGGGCAACATTGAGTTTGATGAGAAAGTTTAATCTAAATGGACAAAAGACAAAAATCTCACTGCTCACAATGAGTCCTAAATCAACGGTCAAAAGCTATGTTGTAAATAATTTGGAGATTTCAAGCATCACTGGTGAGGACTTTTACAGGCTACCAGAAGTTTACACACAAAGCAAGATGCCTGTAAGCCCAGCTAACATTGTAAAGAAAGAGGACTTGGCTGAGTGGCCATATCTTGATGTTGTTCTAATTCCACACATTCAAGCAGATGTAGAGTTGCTGATTGGTACCAATGCCAATAAGTTACTGGAGCCCTGGGAAACTGTGAATAGTCATGGAGATGGAGCATATGCCCTTCGAACCATACTGGGGTGGGTTATAAATGGTTCCATTGGCCGTTGTCAAAGTAAATGTTGTACTGCTTCAGTGAACAGAATTAATGTAAAAAGAATTGCTATTGGAGAAGCAATATCAGCATGATCTTTTTGAGAACATGTTTGAAGACAAGAAGAAATGTCTAAAAAAGATACTTCATGGGGATAATAAAAGCTCTGTAAACCTCAAAGAAGGGCAGTACTGTCACAGTGTCTGGTATGTTTTTCCTTGGGTGTCCACTAGTGGTCTCACTTCCCCATAGTCACCCCACTGCAGGCACTACATTTCCCACAAGCCTTTGTCCCATTCATCACTGTTAATTGCACACCTGTTAATTGCACTCAGCTCTCTCCACTTTCATCGTTTGCACCTGTCCATATAAACCAGCCTGTCTCTATAGTCCCCTTCACACTGCACGTCGGACCCGGCATATTGCCGGAACATTGCCGGGTCGCCCTCTGTGTGAAAGCAACGACGTCCCGGGATATATTCCGGCATTGAACCTGGGTCAGGGTCCTAGTAACTTTGCCGGGTTCAACCTAGGATCTAATGGTGTGTCAAAGAGATTGTGCGTCATCTCTTTGACACGCCATGTGCAAACTGTAATGAAGCAGAGATCAGTTTGTTCCTCACTTTCCGCGCTGACGCTGAGATCGTTCGCTTGCTTCAGTGAAAGTATAACGTGCCTAACGTTTTCGACTCGTACATTACACGTCACACCCTGATGTCACGTGTCGTTACATGATCTTTACGGGTTGTGTGTGAAAGTACGCACATATCCCGGGTAATCACTGGCAGTGTGAAAGTGCAAAAGATCCCTCCAGAGTCAAGTCACCAGTGTTCTTCATGGGCAAGGTCAAGTCACCAGTGTTCTTCATGGGCAAGGTCAAGTCACCAGTGTTCTTCATGGGCAAGGTCAAGTCACCAGGGTTCTTCATGGGCAAGGTCAAGTCACCAGTGTTCTTCAAGGGAAAGGTCAAGTCACCAGTGTTCTTTATGGGCAAAGTCAAGTCACCAGTGTTCTTCATAGGCAAGGTCAAGTCACCAGTGTTCTTCATGGGCAAAGTCAAGTCACCAGTGTTCTTAATGGGCAAGTGTCACAGTGTCTGGGTTGTGTCCCTGGGTTTCCACTAGATGTCCTCCTTTCTCACGGTGTCTGTCACCTTATCACTTCCTGTCTCCTTATTTGGTCACCTTCCTCCTTGTTTAGGTAATTGATTGTTCCCCACCTGTCTCCTGTTTCCCCATCATCCTTTTGTGTATTTATACCCGGTCTGTCTGAGTCTGTGTCACGGAGTCCTTGTGTATGGTTCATGCTTTCCGTAGTCTTGCCCTTGCCGTGTGTTATTGTCTGTTTTCATGTTGTTTGGATATTCTGGTTTTGACCCTGCCTGGACTGTTTATGCTTTTTGGATTGCCCCTAAATAAACCGCATACCTGCATTTGGATCTCTCCGTGTTTCTTGAATCCCCTTCGTGACAGAAGGACTCCGTCGCACTGAGATCCAGCGGTATGTCTTTTTCCCGTTCCCCAGCCAAGATGGCGGAGCGGAGAGCTAAGTATCTCCGGCTGATCGCCCTCCGCCAAGAGGGCAATGAGGTGGGTGCCCTGGCACAGGTGTTCTGGTCCCTGGCCGAGGGTATGGGATACAACGATGCGGCCTTGAAGGACTACCTCAACGGCGGGCTGGATGATCCAGTGTCTCAGGAGGAGATGGTACATTTAGAGACACTGGAATACTGGGAGTTTGTGTACTATGTGCAGCATCGGCTTCTGTGGAATGCCCCAGCCACTCCGGTCTCTTCCGGTGGGGCGGTCCCCAGCCCAGCACCACAGCTCAAGATGGCCGCCAATCCAGGGCCACAGCACAAGATGGCTGCCAGCCCAGAGCCACAGCACAAGATGGCCGCCAGCCCAGCGCCACAGCACAAGATGGCCGCCAGCCCAGCGCCACAGCACAAGGTGGCTGCCAGCTTGGGGCCACAGCACAAGATGGCCGACTCAACGCCTGAGTCTCCAGATAAGGTGTCACCGGATCGCCAACATAGAGGGCGGAGGAGGAGGAGACAGGCGTCTACCGTTCCTCAAGGCCCAGAGGACGTTCCCGAGGCGGTGCCCGATGCTGTTCCGGAGGCCGAGGCGGTGCCCGATGCTGTTCCGGAGGCCGAGGCGGTGCCCGATGCTGTTCCGGAGGCCGAGGCGGTGCCCGATGCCGAGGCGGTGCCCGATGCTGTTCCGGAGGCCGAGGCGGTGCCCGATACTGTTCCGGAGGCCGAGGCGGTGCCCGATGCCGAGGCGGTGCCCGATGCTGTTCCGGAGGCCGAGGCGGTGCCCGATGCTGAGGCGGTGCCCGATGCCGAGGCGGTGCCCGATGCCGAGGCGGTGCCCGATGCTGAGGCGGTGCCCGATACTGTTCCGGAGGCCGAGGCGGTGCCCGATGCCGAGGCGGTGCCCGATGCTGTTCCGGAGGCGGTGCCCGATGCTGTTCCGGAGGCCGAGGCGGTGCCCGATGCTGTTCCGGAGGCCGAGGCGGTGCCCGATGCCGAGGCTGTTCCGGAGGCCGAGGCGGTGCCCGATGCCGATGCTGTTCCGGAGGCCGAGGCGGTGCCCGATGCCGTTCCGGAGGCCGAGGCGGTGCCCGAGGCCGATGCTGTTCCGGAGGGCGAGGCGGTGCCCGATGCTGTTCCGGAGGCCGAGGCGGTGCCCGATGCCGTTCCCGAGGCCGAGGCGGTGCCCGATGCCGTTCCCGATTCGGTGCCCAAGACCGGTCTAGAGTCAGGGCTAGTTCCTGTTGACCGTCCAGAGTCGAGTCAGGTCCCAGTGGACTCTCCAGAGTCAGGGCCAGTCACTGATGGCCTTCCAGAGTCAGGGCGGGTCACCGTTGGACGTTCAGAGTCAAGTCAAGTCACTGGGTGGGCTGCTGCTCGGGCCTGTTGGACTCCGGCATCGACCACAGGGGGGGGGTGGTCATCCGCTCCGCCCTGGGGGACTCTGGCGTCGACCACGAGGACGTGGTGGTCCTCCGCTCCGCCCTGGGGGGCTTCCGCTCTGACCACGAGGACATGGTGGTCCTCTGCTCCGCCCTGGGGGGCTTCCGTTCTGACCACACGGACGCGGTGGTCTTCCATTCCGCCCTGGGGGGCGTCCGCTCTGACCACGAGGACGTGGTGGTCTTCTGCTCCGCCCTGGGGGGCTTCTGCTCTGACCACACGGACATGGTGGTCTTCTGCTCCGCCCTGGGGGGCGCTTGCCCTGACTACACGGTTGTGGTGGTCTTCTGCCCCGCCCTGGAGGACTCTGGCCTCGACCACAAGGACGTGGTGGTCTTCTGCCCCGCCCTGGGGGGCTTCATGTTGTTTTTTGTTTGTTGTTTTTGTATTTACTCCTGTCCCTGTTCCTCTCTGTAGTCTGGCCCTCCATCCCTCCCCCTGAACCTCCTCCAGTCCTCCTCCCTCCTGGTCTTCCTGTTTTGTGGTTACTTTCTGGTGCCTGTTTCCAATGTCTTTCTTTTCTGGCCCTCCATCCCTCCCCCTGAGCCTCCACCTGTCCGCCTCCCTCCTGGTCTGTTTGTCTGTCGTGGAGCGTCTGGGAGCCGCTCCGTAGAGGGGGGGTTCTGTCACAGTGTCTGGGTTGTGTCCCTGGGTTTCCACTAGATGTCCTCCTTTCTCACGGTGTCTGTCACCTTATTACTTCCTGTCTCCTTATTTGGTCACCTTCCTCCTTGTTTAGGTAATTGATTGTTCCCCACCTGTCTCCTGTTTCCCCATCATCCTTTTGTGTATTTATACCCGGTCTGTCTGAGTCTGTGTCACGGAGTCCTTGTGTATGGTTCATGCTTTCCGTAGTCTTGCCCTTGCCGTGTGTTATTGTCTGTTTTCATGTTGTTTGGATATTCTGGTTTTGACCCTGCCTGGACTGTTTATGCTTTTTGGATTGCCCCTAAATAAACCGCATACCTGCATTTGGATCTCTCCGTGTTTCTTGAATCCCCTTCGTGACAGCAAGGTCAAGTCACCAGTGTTCTTCATGGAAAAAGTCATGTCACCAATGATCTTCATGAGCAAGGGCAAGTGACCGTTGATCTTCCAGAGTCAAGTCAATTCAACGTTGATCTTCCAGAGTCAAGTCAATTCAACGTTGATCTTCCAGAGTCAAGTCAAGTCACCATTGATCTTCCAGAGACAAGTCAAGTCACCGTTGATCTTCCTGAATGAAGTCAAGCCACAGTTGATCTTCCTGAACCCAGTCAAATCACCACGGATCTACCAGAGCCCCTTCACGTCTCTGCTGATCTACCAGAGCCTCGTCATGTCTCAGCCAAACTTCCTGAGCGCTCGTCCTATCCTGTCATGGGCATGGAGACCATCCACCATCTCATCAGGGCCACGGAGGCTACCCTTAACCTGTTCATGTTCTCTATTTCAGGCTTAACTAACCAGACTTGCTCTCCTGTGCTATCGATCCCACTATGGTGGTCTTCTGCGCCAACCTGGTGGGCTTCTGTCTCGACCACATGGCTGTGGTGGTCCTCTGTGCCGCTCTGATGGGCTTCTGTCTCGACCACACGGCTGTGGTGGTCTTCTGCGCCGACCCTGGTGGGCCTCTGTCTCGACCGCATGGCTGTGGCGGTCCTCCGCGCCGCCCTGGTGGGCATCTGTCTCGACCGCACGGCTGTGGTGGTTTTCTGCGCCGACCCTGGTGGGCCTCTGTCTCGACCGCATGGCTGTGGTGGTTCTCTGAACTGCCCTGGTCGGCGTCAGTCCCATCTACTCGGCTGTGGTGGGCTCCAGTTCCATCTGCACCATCCCGGTGGGCTCCAGTTCCACCTGCTCCACCCTGGATTCCTTCCCTGTCGGCTCTGCCCTGGGCCCCTGAACTTTCCGTTCCCTCCTGGCCTCTTTGTTTTTTTTTCACTTCCGGTCTCTGTTTCCCTCTATGGATTTGGCCCTCCGTCCCTCCCCCTGGTCCTCCGCCGGTCCACCTCCCTCCTGGTCTCCTTGTTGTTGTTGTTGTTTTTTTCACTTCTAGTCTCTGTTTCCCTCTATGGACCTGGCCCTACGTCCCTCCCCCTTATCCTCCACCAGTCCACCTCCCTCCTGGGTTTCTGTGTTCCTTGGTTTGTTCTTGTGTTTGGTGGAGCATATGGTAACTGATCCTTAGAGGGGGGGGGGCGGTAATGTCACAGTGTCTGGTCTGTGTTTCCCTGGTTGTCCACTAGTGGTCTCACTTCCCCATAGTCACCCCACTGCAGGCACTACATTTCCCACAAGCCTTTGTCCCATTCATCACTGTTAATTGCACACCTGTTAATTTCCCTCAGCTGTCTCCACTTTCATCGTTTGCACCTGTCCATATAAACCAGCCTGTCTCTATCTGTTTCATGGAGTCCTTGTTTTCCGTCACCTGGCTTTCTTGTGTTCCCTTGTGTTTTTCTTGTTTCTTGTTTTTGGACTGCTTTCCCTGTTTTTGACCTCTAGCCTTGTTTTGAATTTTGATTTTGGATTACCCCATTAAACACTGCAATTGGATCTCTCGTTTCCTGTGTGCAATCGTTACAAGTACAGTTTGAAATTATCTTTCAAAAGCAAGGATGTTACTATTCCTAACAATCTCTCCATTACCAAGCAGCGCCTCCTTGGAATATTTTTTTTTTTAAGGAACATGAAATTCCAGCAGAAATATAGAGACTACATCAATAATATGGTTGACCAGGGTTATGCTGAAGAAGTGCCAAAGCAGGATCTTGAGCGACATGATGGTAAGGTTTGGTACATTCCACATCATCACCCCAAAGAACTAGTTAATTACAGACCGATCTCAAATCTCCCTTTTCTGTCCAAGATACTAGAAAAGGTAGTATCCTCGCAAATTATATTCCTTCTTAGCAAAAAATGGTATGTGTGATTTCCAGTCAAGATTTAGACCATATCATAATGCTGAGACTGCTCTCATTAGAGTTACAAATGACCTGCTCTTATCATCTGATCATGGTTGTATCTCTCTATTAGTGCTATTGGATCTTAGTGCTGCGTTCGACACTACTGACCACAACATTCTTTTGGATAGACTAGAAAACTTTGTTGGCATTGATGGAAGTGCATTACATCATACCTATGACCGCCATCAATTCGTAGCAGTGAATGAAGAAGTAACATATCGATTACAAGTGCAGTATGGAGTACCTCAAGGCTCAGTACTAGGACCGCTTCACATGTTACCCTTGGGAGATATCATCAGGAAACATGGTGTTAGCTTTCACTGTTATGCTGATGATACTCAGCTCTATATTTTTTGTGGCCCTGTGAAAAACACCAATTTGAAAAACTAACAAAATGCATAGTCGATATAAAAAATTGGATGATGAACAATTTTTTACTGCTAAATTCCTAAAGAGGTGTTAATTATAGGATCTAAAACTCTGCATGTAATAACCTAGAATGCTGGTTTGATAATACGTAGTATATCAAAATCAACTGCGGTTGACAGGTCCTTTTCATATTTAGCGCCTAAACTCTGGAATAACCTACCTAACATTGTTCGGGAGGCAGACACACTCTTGAAGTTTAAATCTATATTAAAGACCCATCTCAGTAATCTGTCTTACACATAACATACTAATATGCTTCTAATATCCAAATCCATTAAAGGATTTTTAGGCTGAATTAATTAGGTAAACCGGAACCGGGAACACTTCCCATAACACCCTATGTACTTGCTACATCATTAGAAGAATGGCATCTACGCTAATATTTGTCTGTTTCTCTCTTATTTCCGAGGTCACCGTAGCCACCAGATCCAGTCTGTATCCAGATCAGAGGGTCACTGCAGTCACCCGGATCCAGTACGTATCCATAACAGATGGTGGATCAGCACCTAGAAAGGACCTCTACATCCCTGAAAGACAGCGGGGACCAGGACAACTAGAGCCCCAGATACAGATCCCCTGTAAAGACCTTGTCTCAGAGGACCACCAGGACAAGACCACAGGAAACAGATGATTCTTCTGCACAATCTTACTTAGCTGCAGCCTGGAATTTAACTTCTGTTTTCATCTGGTCAGAGAAAAAAAAGCCCCCAACTGAGCCTGGTTTCTCCCAAGGTTTTTTTCTCCATTCTGTCACCGATGGAGTTTTGGTTCCTTGCCGCTGTCGCCTCTGGCTTGCTTAGTTGGGGTCACTTCATTTACAGCGATATTGTTGACTTGATAGCAAATGAATGCACAGACACTATTTAAACTGAACAGAGATGACATCACTGAATTCAATGATGAACTGCCTTTAACTATCATTTTGCATTATTGACACACTGTTTTTCTAATAAATGTTGTTCAGTTGCTTTGACGCAATGTATTTTGTTTAAAGCGCTATATAAATAAAGGGGACTTGACTTGACTTAATTAGCCCGGTTGCGAACAAGCCTCCGAAAAGTTTCTCCGATACTCCCAGATAGAAGCAGTACTCAAGGCAGCTTTAAAGAAGCGCGACGTCCTCTAAAATGGCTCCAGATTATGATTTTATTCTGACCTCGGTGGAGGTTTTGCGCAAACGTTGTGTATTTGACTTTGTGAGGAAATTGAAAGCCAGCCGCAATATGTACGGTGGCTTTGCTTATCCAGCACATCGCCTTTGTCTCCATAACGGGCAGATTCATCTCTTCGACAGCCATGATCAGCTGCTGCTTTCTTGGAAACTCTCAATTGAGGTGCCCTTTCATTTCTTTTTGTCTGTAATGGAGGAATACAGACTTGACCTTCAATGAGTCCCTGCTGCCATTACTTTCTACAGTTCTGAACGACTGTTTATTGGAACTGACCTTATTTACAGCGTCATTTTTGTTTGTTTATTTATTTACTTATTTTATCAATGTTGTTATTTTAACTTAAAATTTTATATACAGTACAGACCAAAGGTTTGGAAACATTACTAAGTATTTGTAATGTTTTTGAAAGAAGTTTCTTCTGTTCATCAAGCCTGCATTTATTTGATCAAAAATACAGAAAAAAACAGTAATATTGTGTCACATGTAACATCAGTCTATCACATGATCCTTTAGAAATCATTCTAATATTCTGATTTATCATGAGTGTTGGAAACAGTTCTGTCTAATATATTTGATCAATAAAGGGTTAAAAAGAAAAAATTCTAATAATATATATTCTAATAATATATTTGTATCAATTTAACACATCCTTGCTGAATAAAAGTATTGATTTTATTTAAAAAAAAAAGAAAAAAAATTACTGACCCCAAATTACTGACCAGTAGCGTATATTGTTATTACAAAATATTCATATTTTAAAAACATAGCTTCTTTTTTTTTTCTTTTTATTCATCAAAGTATCCTAAAAAAGTATCACATGTTCTGAAAAAATATTAAGCAGCAGAACTGTTTCCGACTTTGATAATGAATCATCATATTAGAATGATTTCTAAAGGATCATGTGATAATGATCCTAAAAATTCAGCTTTGCATCACAGAAATAAATTAGAATTTAAAGTATAATAATTTAAAAACAATTATTTTAAATTGTAATAATATATCACAATATTATTATTTTTTTCTGTATTTTTGATCAAATAAATGCAGGCTTGATGAGCAGAAGAAAAACATAAAAAATAGTAATGTTTCCAAACTTTTGGTCTGTACTGTACATGATGTTTGATTAGCTTTAAATACAGCTCCCAATATAAATTATTATTATACTTTTTTTTCTCTCAAGGGAACTCACATTTAAGTTTATTATTTAACCCAAGGTTTGAAAGTGAAATTGATGTGACATTCAGCCAAGTATGGTGACCCTAACTCAGAATCTGTGCTCTGCATTTAACCCATCCAAGGTGCACACACACAGCAGTGAACACACAAAAACCGTGAACACACACCCAGAGCAGTTTGGTTGATGTCTCTGGCTGTTATTGTGGTCTCTCAGTTGAGTTAGGACTAGTTTGTCTACTATGCTCTGAAACTTAATTAGTGGTGGTTTTATTCTGTCATTTGGGGACAGAATAGGGGTGGGTAAGTGCTGTAATCTGGTTTACGATGTTTCATATGTTTGTTCAATTAGGTCAATTCTTTGCCATCTTATCTTTTTTATTTTCTCTTCCCTTGTTTTCTACTTATCATATACTTGTGTTCTGTTGTGTTTTTTTACATGGTTGGTTCACTTAAACTCATTACTTGGAATGTCCAAGGAATTGGCCATGTACCAAAAAAAGTTGGGACACTGTACAAATTGTGAGTAAAAATAAAAATAAAAATAAAAATTTGAACTTATTTCTGGAAAACTAGGACGCCATGTCATCCGGACTAAAGAGGACAAGGACAACCCAAGTTGTTATCAGCGCTCAGTTCAGAAGCCTGCATCTCTGAAGGTATGGTGTTGCATGAGTGTGTGTGGCATGAGCAGCTTACACATCTGGAAAGTCACCATCAATGCTGAAAGGTATATCCAATTTCTAAAACAACATATGCTCTCATCCAGATGTCGTCTCTTTCAGGGAAGACCTTGCTTTTTCCAACATGACAATGCCAGACCACATACTGCATCAATTACAACATCATGGCTGCGTAGAAGAAGGATCCGGGTACTGAAATGGCCAGCCTGCAGTCCAGATCTTTCACCCATAGAAAATATTTGGAGCATCATAAAGAGGAAGATGTGACAAAGAAGACCTAAGACAGTTGAGCAACTAGAAGTCTGTATTAGACTATATTCCTAAACTTGAGCAACTTGTCTCCTCAGTCCACAGACGTTTGCAGACTGATATAAAAAGAAGAGGGGATGCCACATAGAGGTAAACATGGCCTTGTCCCAACTTTTTTGAGATGTGTTGATGCCATTATATTTAAAATCAACTTATTTTTTCAGTTTAAACATTTGATATTTCATCTATGTTGATTTCTGAATAAAATATTGAAATTGGAAACTTCCACATCATTGCATTCTGTTTTTATTCACAATTTGTACAGTGTTTGTATATTTGTCTGTTTCTCTCTTATTCCGAGGTCACCGTGGCCACCAGATCCAGTCTGTGTCCAGATCAGAGGGTCACTGCAGTCACCCGGATCCAGTACGTATCCAGACCAGATGGTGGATCAGCACCTAGAAAGGACCTCTACATCCCTGAAAGACAGCGGAGACCAGGACAACTAGAGCCCCAGATACAGATCCCCTGTAAAGACCTTGTCTCAGATGACCACCAGGACAAGACCACAGGAAACAGATGATTCTTCTGCACAATCTGACTTTGCTGCAGTCTGGAATTGAACTACTGGTTTCGTCTGGCCAGAGGAGAACTGGCCCCCCAACTGAGCCTGGTTTCTCCCAAGGTTTTTTTTCTCCATTCTATCACCGATGGAGTTTCGGTTCCTTGCCGCTGTCGCCTCTAGCTTGCTTAGTTGGGGTCACTTCATCTACAGCGATATCGTTGACTTGATTGCAAATAAATGCACAGACACTATTTAACTGAACAGAGATGACATAACTGAATCCAATGATGAACTGCCTTTAACTATCATTTTTGCATTATTGACACTGTTTTCCTAATGAATGTTGTTCAGTTGCTTTGACGCAATGTATTTTGTTTAAAGCGCTATATAAATAAAGGTGACTTGACTTTGACTTTGTCCCAACTTTTTTGGAATCGGGTTTGTATTTGTACTCTTAAGTCAACTACTAGGTGTGCGTGATGGACTTGAATGGAATTTAGAGCAGTGCTACAGTATACCCACTTTATACCCACAATAATCTGGTAAGACCCATAATGCACTGTTACAGTCAAGTGCTCATCCATGGCGTAATTATACAGGTATAAATTCATTGCAAATTGATTATTAAATTGTTTAATTGGGATTTATACATAATTTCCATATCAGAACTCACAATAAATATTTTCATCGTATTACTGGAGCTGCCAGTTTCAAATGTTTATTAAACAAAAAGCACAAACTATGCAAAAGAGGCAGTCCTTCCTGTGCACTCAGAGTGTCTGAATTCAGCTTTTCATTCACTCCTTCGAGTGAACTGCATTAGTTGTATTAGTGAATGAGGGTATAGTGAGCGATTTCAGATTTCAGATTACAGTCTTGCAGCCTGTAGTGGAGAGTGGGGTAAGTTGCTTCGCATTGTACTTAAGTTGTTGTCTAAGCAAGGTAAAAGTAAGGCACAATATCTTCATATCAGGATGTTAGCTGTCGACTGAATTTAAAAGAAATGATCTACAACACAGGGCTATAGAAATGTAAAAAGAAAAAGAAATGAGGCAGTGACACAACTTGGCCCAGTGTTAGAAGTAAGCTGTGTCATGTCAAAGCATTAGCTCCATCACTGAATAATGTGCAAATGATTTAATTCTGAAATAATAGAAAATAACACATGCACAGTATACATAGAAATGCAAAACAATCAAATGTTTGGACACATGGGTTTATTCTTTATTATTTGTATTTCTTCTCATCTTAGAACAATGGTTAAAGAAAACAGAAATCATGCTGAAGCATTTATTTGGTAATAAACAAATACTGGAATTATTGTGCCTACGACTCAAGATGCTGGGATTTTTATAGTGTAATATTATAGTATAATATAGTATTTCACAGTATAATAGCCTCTGATGTACAGGCTGTCTGTATGTTAACTAGAAACCATGCCGTTTTTTGGAAAACAATAGTTTTCTGTCAAATAAAATTATTATTGTCATCTTATGTTTAATATATATATATATATATATATATATATATTTATATATATATATATATAAATATATATATATATATATATATATATATATATATATATATATATATAGTTTGTTAATTTGTTTTAAATAATGCATTTTAAATCACACAAAGCAATGAATTGTTGAATTGTTGAAAAGAAATTGAGTTGTTTTCCCAAAACCACATCTGTTAGTGCTTTCCCTGTGTGTGGGTGGTTGTCAGAGCAAGTCAAGTCACCTTAGTTTATAAAGAGCTTTATACAATACTGATTGTGTCAAAGCAGCTTTACAGTGTTAAACAGGAAAATAGTTGGTCAATGATGCAAGAGCACATTAACAAACAGTCAGTTTATCAGCTAAAGTCAGTTGTTCAGAATTCAGTGTAATTTCAACACTGCCAATGCGTGAGCGTGCAACTGTGATGCCACTTTTTTTTTTTCATCAAAGACCATGACATGTCCAGGGAGTGGGTCACTAAAGCCCACTCCCCTACAAGGATATTTGTTAATATCCTTCTGTGAAAATCTCTATACAGCTGAAGTGAACATATAATGCACACTGGCTTTATCAAATATTCCTTGAATCTGTTGATTTCAGCTTATGTAGATTGGTTAGTTTTATTTAGTTTGCATATCCTGTTTCAACTGCTCTGGGCCCGGTTCCCCGATAACGCTCACTCTTAGCGCGCTAAGAAGACATCGAAAGATATATCTTACCAAAGTTGTTGATGTTTCTAAGTGTGTTCCCCGAAGTGTCCCTTAGGAAGCTTCTTAGCACGCTGCCTCTTACGTCCGACGTTACAAGAGCGCTGTCCCGAGTGAAGGTGCTGAATTAGTTGGCATCGATTGCTCATGAATGGATTTTCCACTTCGCGAAAGGTGCATTACAGCGTTAAGAAAGACAACACGTTCTATGCAAATGAAACATTCCTCAAATTATTACAGTAACATTTATTTTAACATAGTTTAAGTTATCAGTAAAATATAGACTATAAATTAAATTATCAAAGGGTCAGTAATGTTCACACGATATGTTGTGACGGTAAGACAAACCGGGTATCCCTCGCTAATCATCCATCCCGTTGTGCCACTTGTGCCGCTTCTTGACATGGGTTTAACGACTTATAAAAATTATATAATACACTTTTATATTAATGGCAAGGTACTTTACAATGAGAATTGATTGGCAAGCAGCTGCAGTTACTTCTGTTGTTTAGTTTATGTTTTAGTTTCCGTTTTTCTGTTTATGTTTTTAATAAAAAGCAACCTATCTACAATGAACAGAGAGAGAGAGAGAGAGTTAGATACAGAATATGCTGGGGAAGCAACGTAAAAAAGGGCACCAAGCCTCTCGTCAGAGGAATTTGAAGTGTTGCTGGACCTTGCCACCAGGTCAGAGATCACACCCCTATGGTCCACTATAACCTGCACATTTATGGCCGCGTCTTCCTTTCGCGATGAGTAGCCGACGCCTGATCAATCACTGATGGATTGGCGATAGGGATGAGTGCCATCCACCAGGATGCAATCCCCGGCACGGCGCAGAAGGGCGTTGGTGACAGTGTGGACGCACTTCCACACAGAGGTCTTGATTAGGCTGTAGCCCTCTCCCGCGACCTCGATGAAGTTCTCTGTAGCAAAAAAAAAAAAAAGGAAAAAAAAAAAAAAAAAAGTAGCGCTGGGCTTCAGGGCTTAAAGCAGGATTTCGCCGCATTAGTCTGGCCAGCGCAGGTCTGGGAAGGTCCAGCTGCTCCACAATGAGTTGTCTTGGGAGGGGATTTTTTTTAATATAGCCACGTCAGGCAAAATGTCAAAAGGGCTTAAGTTTTGCAGAATAAAAAAACTGACATGGACTAAACGGCTCAGAGTCCGGCTCCGTCTTTGATTCAATACAAGGACACGTTGGATCGCTGCCATAGTTGGTCGCTTACTGGACACCACCATGCTTACCCATTTAAAGATCTTAGCCATTTAGAGACAAATTGTTTGCCAGATTTTAATTATCAAAAAAATGATTGCCAATACGCATTAATTACATTACGAAAAAGCCTAGGATAATTACCACCTTATTAGTTCTGTAACCACATAAAGTCAACTTCATAAATAGGCCTGTATCCATTGCGAACATAATTTATTATGAGTCTTAAAAAATAACAGAAAATCATTGTTGAGCCACAAAATTGTCAACATACCATAGTTTGACTTGTACTTCGCTGCGCTGGTTTCTAAAGACTGTTGTACAGTAGCGTCATGAGCCCAAATAACGCTAAGAGAGAGCTACGAATGGTCCAGACCAACCTTACGAAAGTATGACTTACAGAAGATATACTGAGCGTACGAACGTTTCGGGAACCGTGCCATAAGGTTAAGAGAGAGGTTAAGGAATAGGTTAAGAACTACTTAGCGATAAGAACGTTTTGGGGAACCGGGCCCTGATGAGTAATAAACAATGTGATATGCGTCCGGCCAATGCTAACTTTATTTTAATCAATATACAAAACATTATGTACCCCGTTTGTATCTGTGAGATTTATGACTGTCAAATGTCTGACTACTTGACTCTTGGTAATGTATTCCGCCTCTGCTGTGCACCATTGCACAGAGAAAAAGACTTCAAAACAAACACAGTGTATAGACCTAGATTACCACTGAGTAATGAGACCATTTCATTTGCTCAGCCAGTTATTATTATTTCTCAACTCCAGTCCTGGGGACCCACAGAACTACACGTTCAGCTCATCAACTCAGTTGCAAAGAGCTGCATGAACTCAGATACAGGAACACATGCACAATATTCTGATCTGGCAGTCCCCATAACCACTGCAGTAGAAAACCAAGGAATTTTAACAGGTAGAGGTAAATACTTTTCCAGAGAGGCAACAGGATAAAGTAGGCTAGTTCTTAGTAGGTGAAGCAATGTCTACTGTGATTATTTCTCTCTAGTGGCTTTTTTATGTTTCTTTGTTGAAGCTCATTCTGATACACTTGAGACAATTTTTGTAAGTAAAATTCTAAAATGAGTTTGCCATGCATGTTTTTTTTTTTTATTTCGTTCCATCTAAACAATTTGTGGTGATGGGTGTTGATCTAGTGCTGGACCAACAAAACCAATGCATGGAGGCACGTAGGTGTGCATGTGGATGTGTGAGCCCTGTGATGGATATGCCATCCATCCAGAGTGCTTCCCCACATATAATCCAGCATTCGCATGTCCCTACAGAGTAAAAGTGGTTTAGAGAATGGATGGATAAAACCTGTTTTTCCTATTGTTCAATAATGACAGGCATCCAAAATTGTAAGATAGCATAACCAGACAAGGGTCGATCCAACGTCTATTGTCCACTTGAAAGTGAATGGATAGGCATGTGAAGCCTTGTTAGACAGTGCCTTACAAGTAACAATCATTTTTGAAGCCTGGTACAAATGAAATCTAGCTGACATGCCAATCCACCCGTCAAAGTTTTGGCCATTTGGGGCTTAAGCAAGCCCAGTTATCCCTATTTGGTTTATGAGATCATCATGGATGGGACTGCTTGGTAGTTTGTCAAGTGGAGCTAAAAGAGTGCTTGGGAGAGGAGGTTCTGCCACGTTTCCAGTTGGAATGTTACTGCAAACTATAGGAGTGCCACAATCTAACTAACAACAACATCAACCATTTTCCAGTATTGATGTATCATGAATAAATGAAGGACATAGTAATTATGGTAGGAATGGTGGTGGGCAGTGTTTATTTAGACAGCAAATTTTTATTTAGTCTTATTCATAGTCTTTTAAAATTCCATTTAGTTTTAGTCGTATTTTAGTCATATGAATTGTTTTACATTAAGCCTAGTTTAAGTTGACTAAATACTATATGATTTTAGTCGACTTAATTTACAGTAGATTTAGTCAGCTAAAATCTAATGGGTTTAGTTACAGTAAATATTTTTTCACCCATTGTATTTGTGTTTTTCAATTTATAATGTTGTTGAATTTAATTAATTTTAACTAAAAAAGAAAAGTAAACAGTCAGTAATAAAATAAGAATAGATAAATGACAAGCAATGCACAAACAAATGCAATAATTAGATACAACTCAAATTAAATGTGCTTAAAGTTTTTCAGGTTGGTAAAAAAGTAATATTCAGGTACATAATACCACAGAAACTGAATAATCTGTTTAACTTTAAAATAACACTGGTTGGTCTTCAATGTATGAATGAACATTAATGACAGACAGCAGCAGGTTAATTTAGATTGCGGTCTCTTTAAGACCTTATCCACGGATCTGTTAACCATAACATATTTGATCTCAACTGTTTACATTCACATAATAGCCATAAACATAACCAAATATGTTTAGTATAAATCGACTGTTTACGCAAATACTCATTAAGATGGGCATTTTGACATATTTCTGTATGTTTTTGGCCATTTACATGTAAAAAGGCGCAACACAACTTCTGTAGTCGCGTGCTCTCAGATGCGGCTCTACAGTATGTGCACGCGCTTTGGGTGTAAGTTCACAGAAAGGTCCTCACAGTTTAAAATTTTAAGGCTCAAAAGCACGTGCATATGATACAATCTGTCATCTGTCCTGAGCATCTTACATGCTGAAATATTTCTGGGAATTTCTGGTGTTACAAGCATGGAAACTGAGAAATCGGTAGAATTATGGTAAAAAATGCTTATATACTGATATACTGTATACATATAAATATATAACTTTCAACTTCAACTTCAACTTTATTTATTTGTAAAGCATGTTTTAACGCAATTGTGTTGCCCAAAGTGCTTCACAAAATAATATAAAGCTTTTACAAAGATTAAAAACAATAAAATATAACATAATAATTAAAAGAAACCACTTAATGAACCAACCAACAGATGACAACTATCCTGTCTCAGGATATTAAACATTGGGGTTGTTCCTCTGTGAAAAGGTCTCTACGAAGGTCTTTCCTCTGCGAAAGCCAATGTTAAAAGATTCGTTTTCAACTGAGACTTAAAATCTTCTAAGGATGGAGCCTGTCGGATATGAAGTGGAAGAATATTCCACAATTTGGGGGCCAAAACCATAAATGCTCTATCACTTTTGGACTTTCTTTTGGAGCGAGGAACTTACAGTTTATCTGCTGATCTCAGTGTCCTAGCTGATGTACTGTATGGTACTTTAAAAGATTGGTAATATAACTTGGGGACATGTTATGAAGCGCTTTAAAATCTTAAAATCGATCACATTCAGTTAAAAAATTGATAATTTGAGAAAGAACAACCTTTTCTAAAACTTTAGATAGACATGGTAATTTAGAAATTGGGCGGAAATTATTAATCTCTGTGGGGTCAAGGCCTGATTTTTATTTTTTTATTTATTTTTTTTAAGTAAGTGAGAGTTGGTTTTTCACCAACTGAAATATTTCAGGTCTTTTATTGTTTTAATACTGATGATTTTGGCATACAGCTCATGAAAACCCAAAATTCCTATCTCAAAAAATTAGCATATCATGAAAAGGTTCTCTAAACGAGCTATTAACCTAATCATCTGAATCAACTAATTAACTCTAAACACCTGCAAAAGATTCCTGAGGCTTTTAAAAACTCCCAGCCTGGTTCATTACTCAAAACCGCAATCATGGGTAGGACTGCTGACCAGAAGGCCATCATTGACACCCTCAAGCGAGAGGGTAAGACACAGAAATACATTTCTGAACGAACAGGCTGTTCCCAGAGTGCTGTATCAAGGCACCTCAGTGGGAAGTCTGTGGGAAGGAAAAAGTGTGGCAAAAAACGCTGCACAACGAGAAGAGGTGACCGGACCCTGAGGAAGATTGTGGAGAAGGACCAATTCCAGACCTTGGGGGACCTGCGGAAGCAGTGGACTGAGTCTGGAGTAGAAACATCCAGAGCCACCGTGCACAGGCGTGTGCAGGAAATGGGCTACAGGTGCCGCATTCCCCAGGTCAAGCCACTTTTGAACCAGAAACAGCGGCAGAAACGCCTGACCTGGGCTACAGAGAAGCAGCACTGGACTTTTGGACAAATTTTGCATGTCATTCAGAAATCAAGGTGCCAGAGTCTGGAGGAAGACTGGGGAGAAGGAAATGCCAAAATGCCTGAAGTTCAGTGTCAAGTACCCACAGTCAGTGATGGTCTGGGGTGCCATGTCAGCTGCTGGTGTTGGTCCACTGTGTTTTATCAAGGGCAGGGTCAATGCAGCTAGCTATCAGGAGATTTTGGAGCACTTCATGCTTCCATCTGCTGAAAAGCTTTATGGAGATGAAGATTTCATTTTTCAGCACGACCTGGCACCTGCTCACAGTGCCAAAACCACTGGTAAATGGTTTACTGATCATGGTATTACTGTGCTCAATTGGCCTGCCAACTCTCCTGACCTGAACCCCATAGAGAATCTGTGGGATATTGTGAAGAGAAAGTTGAGAGACGCAAAACCAAATTTTGGGTTTTCATGAGCTGTATGCCAAAATCATCAGTATTAAAACAATAAAAGACCTGAAATATTTCAGTTGGTGTGCAATGAATTTAAAATATATGAAAGTTTAATTTTTATCATTACATTATGGACAATAATGAACTTTATCACAATATGCAAATTTTTTGAGAAGGACCTGTATATTAGGGCCCAAAATTTCAAATAGATCCTTTAAAAAGCGAGGAGGAATAGAACATAACAGTTAACATGTGACAGTTTCATACATAGATATACATAATAATGGGTAGATGTCTTACGGCGGAGTCTCTAATGTCATCACCGGCGGCCATCTTGTCACAGGCAAGCTTTCTGGCGGGCTCTGTGGTACCTGATGTAAGGTGAGTAATCTGCACGAACACAAATACTCTTATCTCGCTGAAATCTTGACGGATTTACAAAATGTTTGATTTCTTACAAACGTTAATAACGTGGCTATAATTCTGGATGCGTGAACATGTTGAAATTGCAGCTTTTCTTCGAAAGACGACTTAATCGTGTATCATAGTTGTGCAAGTTATCAAGGCTGAGACCACAATCGAGCTGTTCAATTATATAGGTTTTACTGACACCAATAACGATTTTATGACAACCAATATTTTGTCAAAATTACAGTCTTTGTGGATGTGGTTGAGTGAGACCTAACGTTAGTAGTTACAGTTTAGCTGCTACCCAGCAATTTTACATCAGTGGGAGAGGCAGAATTGCTCTTTCTTTTCAATATAACTTAAGTTGCACATGATTTCCAATCGGTTTGGTTTTTTTAAAAACATCTTACATTATGATACAGGAAATTGCTGGCTTTATAGGAGAAGATGCCAGACTTTTGTGCAGCCTACGGATGCTCCAATCACCGTAGTCTCAAAACGAGAGCCCGTGGGATCACCTTTCACCTGTAAGATATGAAAATATTATGATTATATTTGGGATAATCTTTAGTTACTTAGTGGATGTATGTACAGTACAGGTCCTGTTACACAGGAACTGCGGGGCTATGACATAATAGTATTACAAGATTGTTGCTGACCCAAAGATTTTTACAAGTTTGTTTACACAATCGCAGAATGTTTCTTTTGGACACCTTTTTATAACTAGTTTAGTGTGGTTGTCTTATTCTAAAGTACATACATGCATACATGATGCATACATGCACACACACACACATTCATACATACAGGTACCCAAAACATATGATAATTTAGGTGTCCTTACCCTTAATGTTAAAAGAAGGAAAAAAGGGTTGGAAATGTTGACAATAATTTATATATCTGGGTACATTTCTCACATTTTTAAGGTTTAACCAAAACCGGAAAGATGAGGAGGCAGTGGGAACTTGCCCTAAGAAGAGACGGTTTTGTTGCCTCTGACAGGACACTGCTCTGCAGTGAGCACTTCAGGAGTGAGGACTTTGACAGAACGGGGCACAATGTCCGGCTTAAAGATGGTGTTGTGCCAAACATTTTCAACTTTCCAGCTCATCTTCAAAGGGTATGTATCATTGACCAACAGTAATTCAAGGTGTATAAGATTGAGAGATCAATATGTGATTAAATGTCACTTTAGTTTTTGTTTCTGCAAGTTATATAATGTGGTGTTTATTACAGCACATTTTAGACACTCAAAACTTCTTTACTTTACTTTATTTTAGCTGGTAGCAGCAAAAAGCACAAGCACCTCTAGAAGAGCGGAAGACATCCTGCCAATGGACTTGTCTCAGGATGTACCTCAACATGATGTTGTGAGTGTTTACATGTGGAATGTCAAACAAATGAGAGCATGATGTGGCTTGTTATATTAAATCCTTTATCTTGGTGGTACCCAGAAAGGTTTATGATGGTGTTAGTAGGCTAAGAGCCCAATATTATTTGAGGTGGTACTCTGTGTAAAAAGTTTGAGAACTACTGGCTATCTCACTTGCTCCGTCGCTCATATACTTGAATGAATAAACATCTAGGGGTAGGCTAGATACTAAACCCAGGGGTAGGCAACCTTTACAATCAAAAGAGCCATTTTTGTCCAGAGCCACAAAACATATTTTTGCCTTATAAGTGGACAAGCCTATACAATTTCTTAATTGTATGCTGTTGTGTTTTCTGTTGGAGAATTGGAGAACCTAAACATGTATTTAGGCTCACAGAATTGAAAAGTGAAGATTGAATTGTAAAAAAAGTAACTTATTAATTTCCATATTACTATTATTTATATATTTGTATATTTTGGCAAAACAACAGGGAGCCACTGGAGAGAGGAATTTGAGACGCAAGCGGCAGGCCACTGACCACTTGTATGCATTGCCTGCTTGCCCTAAGGCTATAAAGGCCAAACTTGAAGAAGCCTCAGCGAGAGTGAGGAAACTGCAGCGGGAGAAGAGTAATGCCTTGAGGAGAGAAAAGAGGTCCAAGATGAACATGCAGGCTCTTCTGGAGGAACTGAAGGAGAAAAATCTCATCAACGAAGAGCTGAAAGACAACCTTGAATGCTACTCGGGTAAAATAAAAATATTACATTGAATATTTTGTGTATTTTAAGTTCTTTGTTGAATTCCTAGTTACTATTAAAAGGATACCCACTGAATCACTTTGCTAATTGAATTTCAGATCTTCAGGTTCATCTCCTGTCGAGGCAGGGCATAGAGTACACCAAGGCCCAGAGAGATTTTGCCCTTACGCTCCATCTGCATGGTCCAAAGGCATATCACTACCTGAGAGATACCCTGCATATTCACCTGCCACATCCCAGTTCATTGCAAAGGTATTCTTCATGATGTTTAATTTTATACTGAATTACATTAAGCACTACAGACAATATTATCATGAATGGTTAAACTTACTGATCTAACAGCTCATGTATCATGCTGATACATGTTGATATTATAGCTATTTTTTGTGTGCCCACAATAGGGATGCTCTCTTGATGCCGGACCTGGTCTCAATAAAATGATGTTGGACATGCTGGAAAGACGGCGTCAGGAAGACGAGGTCAAGTACGGATGATCCTCAGACACAAACAATGTTTGGATATGTGGACATAAGGGATCGATTGAATGAGACTGACATAGCTTCCGATGTTCTTGTGTTTATGGTGGTTGGGCTTCAAGGTTATTGGAAAGCTCCAATTGCATATTATTTGACCAAGTCCCTTACACCACAATCACAGAAAGTCTTAGTAGAGCATGCATTAGAAGAGCTGCATCGTCGTCAGATAAGAGTGGTGTGCATGACAATGGATGGTCATGCATCCAATGTAAGTATGTGCACTCAACTTGGGGGCGATCTAAAAGCAGACCCCTGTGAGCCCTTGAAGACCCATTTCCCACATCCAGTAACCCATGACAATGTTTTTGTTATGATGGATGCTTGCCACATGCTGAAGCTGACACACAATATGTTGCAGGTACGTGCTCATTGTTGCATACATTATTGCGCATATTTGCTCTGGTTGACTCTGTAAAAGTGCTTTTTATATATTTTGATTGTATTTGCATAATTGTGCAGAACATATGGTGCTCTACATTTGACGTGTGCAGTGGAAAAAAAAATCTGATTCTGCAGGCGTACAGCCCAATTAGAAGCACTACTGGCACTATCAATTGGAAGTACATAGTTCATCTGAACAATGTCCAAAAGAAAAGTGGACTACATGCTGCCAACAGAGTCACAGATAAGCATGTGAACTTTGCTAATCAGAAGATGAAGGTATATTTGTATGATGATTAATGTATGGAGGGGCGCAATAGTAATGGGCTCTAGGGCATTATTGTGTTTTTATACTTTTTGATGATGTTTGTATCTTGTAGTGCTAATTTGTACTTCATTTCTCCTTATAAACTCAATCAAGGTCTCCCTGGCTGCCCAGACTTTGAGTAGCTCTGTGGCAGTGGCACTCTGCATGTTACAGGAGGTGGGCTATCCAGAGTTCAGAGATTGTGAGGCTACTTCTGAATTCATTAAGGTAATGCAGCTAGGGATTTGCATCATTTGACCAAAATGATTTCTAACATTTGAGTGATTAATTGGTTTAACCCCTTTAACCCTTTAACACCCACCCTACCTTTGTGGTTGGTCTGCTGGTCAGCAACCCCAAAACGAGGGTGGTTGTTAAAAGGTGAATGCCACCAGGATTAACCCTTTTTTCTTTTTCTTATCAAATTCAACAATATGCAAGAACTTGGATAAAACTGTTTATACCTATCTCATACTTACCTCAGAAGCACCCTTATTGTCACATGTCAGATTTACAGGTTTAAAACAGTGCAGCAATTTAATTTTAAAAAGCATAGCCACAGAGGAAATGGAGAGAAATTAAACTATGCCTCATACTTTGGTGTTTGCTATCTGATACCTGTTGACACTCAGTTATAGTGATGATTTCAGTGCTTCCGGTTAATTTAGATATTTGTTTATAGATAACAGACAGGCTGTTTGACATCTTGAACAGCCGCAATCCCAGAGCTAAAGGGTTCAAAGCCCCCCTTGGTTCTAGGAATTGGACAAGCACCAGGGAGTTCTTGTCAAAAGTCAGAGGGTACTTGCTCACTTTGAAGATGGAAGATGGCAAACCCCTTTACCGAACAAAGAGGTCTTTTAAAATAGTGATTGTTGTAATAGTGATGCACTGACACCATTTGTAGTCGTCAATACCCAGTTCAAATTCTTTATTATAATTAAATTATCAGAATGAGGTGGCTGATTTAGAAAATATGGTTTTATTTTATTCTTCGTTTGATGTATACAAGTAGTCAATTTACAAATCATTAATCTATCTAAGGTAAAACTCTACCTGTTTCAGTGCATCCATCAAGTCCATGATATAAGTTCATGAGATGATTGTTGTTCTCTTGTTTATCTATCTTCTGCATCGAGTTCATAAGATGCTCTTTTCTGTCTGCGTCAAGTTCATAAAGTGGTACGTATTATTAATATGATACTATCTTGCTCCAATGTGTTTGCTGTCTGCAAATTTGTTTCAGTTCCAATTCTCTTGTATTCAGTTTTTTTCTCCCCAGATGCCGGTGTTAAAATGGTATGTATTGGATGGTCTGCTTGTTATGTTGTGAATTGATTCCAGAAGATTTAGTGTCCTAAAAGTAATTTTAAGAATCCTAAACCTCACACTGATTATACTTTTAAGGTCAGGGATGCAAACTAGTCAGCTTTACACCCAATTATGGCAATTAAGTTAATTGTGTGAAATGTGGATTTGTGTCTGTCCTGAGAAGTGCTGCTCTGGGAGCATTCACCATTCTCACCCTGCACCGTTAGTTTGCATCCCTGCTTTCTTGTGTCCTGTTTTGGGAGGATCATCATAATAATACAGTATTTGCTTTTGAAGATTCCTCTCTGTCCTGGGCTTCATCATAAACATTGACACATTGATGTCGATGGTTCCTGTGCTGCTTGAAGGACAGCGATATGTCCTGACCTACAGGTTCAGCCAGGACCACTTGGAGCTTCTCTTCAACTCCATCAGAGCATCCGGTAGGGTTCATCATTAATATTTACCAGCCGCTACACTAAGTGACACAAAGTGTCAGCAAACGCTTGTATTGTTTTCAGTTTGTCGGTCCATATGTTTTTATGTTTTGTAAAATTTGTTTTCTGAAGACATGCACAGTAACCCTAACCCTAAGACATACACAGTACCTGGAAGTGTCACAAACCATTTTGAGTATTTAGAAAAATGCCTGTGTTTGACTATCTGTTTGCAGAATTTATCACCACTGATACAGTCTGAATTGTATGATAATGTCATTCAACTTAATTTATATGGAAAGATCATTCAGGGGTGGCTAGTTCTAATTTTTTTTTTTTTAAGCATAAAACATTTTTAAAGCATGTATCGAATATCTGTGTACTATACTCATATATCTTTTTTTATTTTTTGTTTTTTTTTAAGGTGGCTGGAATAACAACCCTAATGCCAGCCAGTTCAAGTACATCTTTAGGAAGCTGATGGCCCGGTGTGGGGTTGTTAAACCATGCAGAGGCAATGTGACGGCACAGGATGACACACAGTCCCTACCAGCTGTCGTTGACACCTCTACAAGCCTGTCAGCTGTAGATATGTCCTCTGCAGCAGGAGGAGAAGATCTTCCATCCCCATTTGCTGACATTCCTGCCCTAATACATGACCACAGCTACCTTCCCATCCGCTTTGATGGTCTTGTGGACAACGCTCTCGTGTACATTTCAGGTAAAGGCTGACTGAAAGTTGATTTTGCCTATAACCGATAGTGCCAATAGTCAAATTCTGGGGGAAAACAATCTCGCAAGTCCATAAAGAGAAATTTTCCCTTAATTTCCACATCCTTATTAATGATTATTATTATTATAAGTAATGATATTATTATACTAACTCAAGTTTCAGGATTTGTTGTGCGACGGGCTCTGAAGAAGCTGTCGTGTGATGTATGCCGTGCCAGCCTAGTGACAGACGCTGCATCTGCCATCAAGGACCAGAGCTACCACCTGCTGATCTTAAAAAACAATGGAGGTCTGGTGATTCCATCAGAAGGCACAGTGAGGGTCGTCAGGGCAGCAGAGTGGGTCATTCGTCAGGCATCAGCAAGTACCAGACGATCACAGCCCATCAAACTGCTAGAGGTCGTGTACACTGTACGGAAGAGGATAGGGTCAGAGGATGTGTTTGTGCTCGGGGAGCACATTGGCGAAACGCAGTATGGCATAGACAGCCACCACCATACGCTGTTAACAGTAGTTGTGTCCCTGTTTTTTAAGCTAAGGTTGCACCACATCGCTAAAATGACTAACCTTGCCTTACAGAGCAACAACATGCAACAGAAGCTCAATAAAACTGTCCTTTTCAAAGGGCATTAGCCCAAGCTCTGTTATTTTGGGTCATTTTTTTTTTCTCTGTCCTCCACAGTAGTGTAGTTCTCTCTACAGGGTGGGGATTTCAACATGCAGCATTTTTTTATGTATATTTGTAAAGGGGAATCTTGTATCTATTTTTTTTTATTGCAAATGTCACTTTTATAATAGTTAAAAAAAATAAATAGCCTTTTGTGTAATTATTCCATATTTTGTGTAGTCATTCTATATCAGAACCCCTGACATACAATCCAAATAGTCTACAAGAAACTTCAGAGTGTTACCTTTCATTTGAGACCAGGAATATGCTTCTACACCAAGAGGTTACCACACAGTAAGCCTTTATTTTCAGTATGTATTTTGGGAATTTTACAAAACGCATGAGCATACCTTGGCAAATAAATGGTCTAAAGTACTCATATTTCATTCTATATTGATCTGCTTTTGCACACAGCTTTACAAGACCTGGTGCTTGGGCTCAGTTGTGTTTCTAAAGTTATATCAAGAGACCTAGAAGCTGAAATGTGGTCAGTTGAGATGCTTGTTATCCAGCAGAAAGAAAAAACTATATTCTAGCCTCTATAACTCTGTGCCAGTACTTCACACAATTATTCTGACTGTTTCCTAAGAAACTACAGGGTCTCAGCTTTCTAAAGAGGTCAGGCATTTGATGGTAGGCAAAAATAGCTGGGAACAGTGATCTCTGAAGTAGGCACAGTGCAATGTAGAGGGGAAAAGCCTAGTAAATGGCCCAACCCTGAAGAAGTTAAAATAAACGTAATAATTAAAATTATTTTATTATATTATTAATATTATAAAAGTGTGTGTGTGTGTGTGTGTGTGTGTGTGTGTGTATATATATACAACCCGAATTCCGGAAAAGTTGGGACGTTTTTTTAATTTTAATAAAATGAAAACTAAAGGAATTTCAAATCACATGAGCCAATATTTTATTCACAATAGAACATAGATAACATAGCAAATGTTTAAACTGAGAAATTTTACACTTTTATCCACTTAATTAGCTCATTTAAAATTTAATGCCTGCTACAGGTCTCAAAAAAGTTGGCACGGGGGCAACAAATGGCTAAAAAAGCAAGCAGTTTTGAAAAGATTCAGCTGGGAGAACATCTAGTGATTAATTAAGTTAATTGATATCAGGTCTGTAACATGATTAGCTATAAAAGCTTTGTCTTAGAGAAGCAGAGTCTCTCAGAAGTAAAGATGGGCAGAGGCTCTCCAATCTGTGAAAGACTGCGTAAAAAAATTGTGTAAAACTTTAAAAACAAAGTTCCTCAACGTCAAATTGCAAAGGCTTTGCAAATCTCATCATCTACAGTGCATAACATCATCAAAAGATTCAGAGAAACTGGAGAAATCTCTGTGCGTAAGTGACAAGGCCGGAGACCTTTATTGGATGCCCGTGGTCTTCGGGCTCTCAGACGACACTGCATCACTCATCGGCATGATTGTGTCAATGACATTACTAAATGGGCCCAGGAATACTTTCAGAAACCACTGTCGGTAAACACAATCCGCCGTGCCATCAGCAGATGCCAACTAAAGCTCGATCATGCAAAAAGGAAGCCATATGTGAACATGGTCCAGAAGCGCCGTCGTGTCCTGTGGGCCAAGGCTCATTTAAAATGGACTATTTCAAAGTGGAATAGTGTTTTATGGTGAGACGAGTCCAAATTTGACATTCTTGTTGGAAATCACGGACGCCGTGTCCTCCGGGCTAAAGAGGAGGGAGACCTTCCAGCATGTTATCAGCGTTCAGTTCAAAAGCCAGCATCTCTGATGGTATGGGGGTGCATAAGTGCATACGGTATGGGCAGCTTGCATGTTTTGGAAGGCTCTGTGAATGCTGAAAGGTATATAAAGGTTTTAGAGCAACATATGCTTCCCTCCAAACAACGTCTATTTCAGGGAAGGCCTTGTTTATTTCAGCAGGACAATGCAAAACCACATACTGCAGCTATAACAACAGCATGGCTTCGTCGTAGAAGAGTCCGGGTGCTAACCTGGCCTGCCTGCAGTCCAGATCTTTCACCTATAGAGAACATTTGGCGCATCATTAAACGAAAAATACGTCAAAGACGACCACGAACTCTTCAGCAGCTGGAAATCTATATAAGGCAAGAATGGGACCAAATTCCAACAGCAAAACTCCAGCAACTCATAGCCTCAATGCCCAGACGTCTTCAAACTGTTTTGAAAAGAAAAGGAGATGCTACACCATGGTAAACATGCCCCGTCCCAACTATTTTGAGACCTGTAGCAGAAATCAAAATTGAAATGAGCTCATTTTGTGCATAAAATTGTAAACTTTCTCAGTTTAAACATTTGCTATGTTATCTATGTTCTATTGTGAATAAAATATTGGCTCATGTGATTTGAAAGTCTTTTAGTTTGCATTTTATTCAAATTTAAAAAACGTCCCAACTTTTCCGGAATTCGTGTTGTATATATATATATATATATATATATATACATATATATATTTATAAAATCATGTTGCCAATATGTACACTGAGTTTTAGTAGCCTATATATTGATTTAACATAAATACCTTGGGTGTGTGTATTTTCATTGCACCTATATGTTCTGTTCAATGTTATTTTCATATGGAAGTCCATGGTTATAATTATTCATAAGTATCCAGTGTCATAAGTACATCTCTGACGTTTATAACAAACCAAACAGTTTGAAAATCGGTAGAAAATTGAGCAAGTTATGGTTATTTAAAAAGTACATGCACCATTAAAACACAATGTTACGAGTGAGCAAGCTGACTGTGACAAGATGGCCGCCAGGTGCGGATGTCGACCTCCATTGGCCAGCAGCGCGGACGAGACATCTAGCCTTTATTATGTAGTATATCTATGGTTTCATATGTTTAACAATGCCCTCCAGAACTGGAAAAGAGACAAAGTCAAAGCGATCAAATATACAAAAACTTTGCATAGCGGCTGCTAGAACACTATGGGAAGACACAATATCTTCTTGGACTGACTCAATCTTTCTTATAAAAAAAGTTCAAGAAATCCCTAAAGATACAGACATTCGAGCACTTTGTGCCAGCCATTGAAACGCAATTATATTAAGTATATATTATAGGCATGAAATTTACTGTAAATTTTGATTCAATTTAAAAATGAAAATAATTAAAACTAAACACCTGCCAGTTGTATCAAAAAGCAGGCCAAATTTTATCAACCTGTCCTATGCATTTATTTCCGGTCTGATATTACCAAAAGAAGCCCAGGTTTGGGTCTGGCAACACTTCTCCTAACTACATAGCATATTAGTTCTGACAGGATCTCTTTCCACATTTTCATCACGTTTATTTTCACCAAATTCGGTTAACTGATCCTAGGCTCATTCGTAAGTGTTCCAGAGGTTTGGCTACAGCAGGCAAGCAGCCGTGGGGCGATATGTTTCAGCGAATCAATAAACACACAAACATCCAAACTTAGAAGAAGCGCTACCCCAGTCTCACTGCTAGCGGGAGGGCTCTCTCCTTAAGTGGGAGCTACCACGACTGCAGTGATGATGTCATCACTGTGCAACGCCATCTGGGTGGAAGTATACGGAAGGACTTCTCTCTGCCCATATAGCCAATTGGCACCCATGTGCGGTTCGTCTGTATGTTTGGTCAACAATTTCACAGGGATACAGACTTCAGTTTGCCATAAAACCACCTTGTTTGCATGGGTTCATTGTGTCAGTGGTGTAGATAGAATCGGCTTGTCTCCTGACAGCCGAAATCGAATCTCTCCTAAACAAACGGGCGATCAGATTGGTGCCCGAGCAGGAGAGCTATCAGGTTTTTATTCTCATAATTTTGTTATTCCAAAGAAAGGGGAGACAGCCTTTCGTCTAATTCTGGACCTTAATGTGTTAAACAAGCACCTACAAAAAAAATATTAATTCATAATGTTAACAAAGAAAGCACTCTGTTGATTGATTTGTCTGAATGATTGGTTTGTGACAATCTATCTGTCAGGTGCTTATTTTCACAAAGATATCACACAGGAAATTCTTCAAATTTGCATACTGAGGCAAAGTTTATGAGTTTAAAACTATTTAATTCAGGGTAGATTTAGCTCTGAGGGTTTTTACCAAGTGTGTGGAAGATGCCCTGTTCCCGTTAAGGAATGAGGAATTAAGAATATCATTTTACATACACTGATTATCTGATATGCTCATCGTTGAGTGAGCAAACAGTTAAAGACACAGAGATATTTTAAAATCATCTCTGCAGCTTGGGGTTCAGGATCAACATGAAAAAGAGCAGCTTGAAGCCCTCACAACAAACAGAATATGAGAATGCTGGGTTTAGTGGCTTTAATGATTTCGGTAGTACATCTGGGACTGCTCAAAATGAGGGATTTTCAGTGCTGGATCGAGCAGTTACATGTGTGCTCTCAGCCGCATCTCAGCCGGCCTGTGAGACTTACTTATGTGTGTGTCAGAGTGCTCATGAACTGGAAAAGTCCTAAGATTCTCAGAGCAGGGATTCACTTGAGGACAATGTCATCAGGAGTCACCATGAAGACAGAAACACCCTTTAAGGGCTGGTGAGCAACTATGATGGGCAGAGCTGTGAATGGTGTGTTGCCTCTGCAGCTGATTCACAAACACAGAAATTATCTAGAGTTGCTAGCAGAGTGGTTAGCACTGAAACTATTTTCAGAGCTTCATCAGAGGGCAGCATGTATAAGTGAAGACCTACAATTTCACAGTGGTTGCTTACATAAATTGGCAGGGGGGCACATGCTCCCTTCAGCTGCATCTGCCAGTGAAGAGGCTGATAGTGTGGAGCGTCACAATGCTTTTATCCCTCAGAGCAACTCACGTTCCAGGGATTTTAAACAGAGGAGCAGATTTATTATCCAGGGGAATTCTAATTCATTCTGATAGCTCCACGCTGGCAATCCAGGCATCGGGTGGATGAGGTCAACTGCTGATGGGCCCTTCATGGAGAAATCTACTGTCTGGTGTTCAGACAGATGGCTTCTTTATGGGATTTGTTGAGAAGCCCTTTCTCAAAACCCTTTTAAAGCATTGGAGGGAATTGGTCTTAAGTTTCTCTCTCTTAAGACAGTGCTTTCATTGCTTTTGTAACGGCCAAGCGTGTGAGTGACTTTCTTTGCCTGCTATCCCGTCTTGTTTGCAGTTCGCTGCAGGACTCACTAAGTTTCCTTTCGCCCTAACCCGGCCAGCGCCGCCGCTCCCACCACGCGCATCACGCACTGTGAGTAGGGCACCAAGTGCTGAGGGGGCACCAAAAATAGCCTAATGAATTTTTTTTTTAAATGCCGGTATTATTTCATTAGCCTATAGAAATATTAGGCACATTTTAGCCATGTATATGTAACAAAAAAGGGGGAACAAGAAAGATATTTAATAATTGCTCTAGTCTAGTCTAGAAAGTAGATTTACATTTATTTATTCATTTAGCAGATGCTTTTATCTAAAGCGACTTACAAATGAGAACAATAGAAGCAGTTAAACTAACAGTAGGGCAACAATATGCAAGTGCTATGCCTATGACCCTTCTCAGTTTAATCTAACGCAGAATTTTTTTATTTTTAATAATAGATAAATAAGGAATAAAGGGGG
This sequence comes from Carassius carassius, assembly GCF_963082965.1. Lineage (NCBI taxonomy): Eukaryota > Metazoa > Chordata > Actinopteri > Cypriniformes > Cyprinidae > Carassius > Carassius carassius. The sequence continues at coordinate 31,470,475 of NC_081779.1, forward strand.
AGAACTCCTTGGCTGCCATGCTTTCAGTTATAAATGTTTATAATGTTTTTCTGGTATAAGATTCTTTGTTTGAATATTTTGTCTCTTTCTATACTGATCCTTTTTCTTCGTATTTCTAAATTATTGCAGGGGCAATGCTGAGATACGTACGAGGAGGAGCACAAGGCCAAGAGGAAGATACAGATGACGAGCAGGAGGAGCAGCCATGTACAAGCAGTTCAGGCACACATCAACCCCAGCTGGACAGCAGGTCTGTAGACTCCACAATAGGACCAAGCCCTGATCAACCACCCTCATCCAGCAGTTTAGGGACAGATACACAACAGATAACCACCACATCTGAAAGCACAAGTCCTGTCATTGAGAGTCCATCAGCAGGTGACAATGTAGAGACCTGTGTGCCCCCTCCAACTGATCCTGCTTTTTGTCCGTCAAGGGTTTTAGATGCAGATCGTGTTGAAATAGTACAAAGAGGCCCATTTAAAGTCCCATCAGATTTTAATTTTCCAAAGGGACTAGATGGCAGGGCGTTTTATAGTAGCCTACAATTCAAAACGCTCTCAAATGGAGAGAAAATCATGAGAAGTTGGCTTGTTTACTCACAACAGAACAATGCTGTGTTCTGTTTTGCGTGTAAGCTTTTCAGTTTGAAAGCTATAAAGCTGACTGCAGAGGGCCACAGTGACTGGTCCAACATAAACAGTAGTTTGAGGAGTCATGAATGTAGCTCAGACCATGCCCAGTGCATGTTTAAATGGAGAGAACTGGACATGCGTTTACAGACAAATATGACAATAGACCACCAGGAACTGACATTGCTGGAGGCAGAAAAAAGAAGATGGCGAGATGTTCTCAAACGCTTACTTAAAATAACCCTATCTCTTGCCTCAAGGAATTTGTCATTTAGAGGCTCTTCACAGTGTCTGTATGAGCCAGACAATGGCAACTTCTTAAAGGAAGTGGAGCTTTTAGCCAGTTTTGATCCCGTGATGGAGAACCACGTGACCAAGATAACTGATGAAAGCTCCCGAACGCATTATCTTGGACAGCAGACACAAAATGAACTGATCCAGATCATCTCCACCAAAACATTACAAACAATCCAGACACTGATTCAGGAAGCGAAATATTTCTCCATTATTCTTGACTGTACACCTGATATAAGCCACAAGGAACAAATGTCCCTCATCGTGCGAATTGTTGATTTGGTGCCAAAGCCAAATATCAAGGAGTATTTCCTTGGTTATATGGAGGTGGTTGAAACAACTGGCCTGAACCTGTCTACTGTCCTTCTAGACAAGTTGAAGGAACTCAGCATTCCGTTTGATAATTGCCGCGAACAGGCCTACGACAATGGAGCAAACATGAAGGGGAAAAAGCAAGGAGTTCAGGCCCGACTGCTACAACTTAATTCGAGGGCGTTGTTTGTTCCCTGCGCAGCTCATTCGATTAATCTTGTCATAGCTGATGCTGCTAAGTCGTCCAGGGATGCCACTGGCTATTTTGGCTATTTGCAGAAGCTATTTTGTTTCTTCTCAGGAGCTACACAACGATGGAGCATCTTGAAAAAACACATCAACCTGACTGTGAAATCATGGAGTGATGTGAGGTGGGAGAGCAGGCTTAAGAGTGTCACAGCTGCCAGAAGCCAAATTAAAGAAATAAGAAATGCGCTCATCGAGGCTAGGCAAACTGTCAATGACTCAGTTGCAAAAATAGAGGCTCAAGCCCTGGCAGAAGGGGTGGCATTTTTTAGATTTCTGATCTGTTCTGTTGTCTGGTGTGAAATTCTTACGACCACTAACCAAGTAAACAAGCTTCTGCAGATTAGTTCAATGCAGCTTGACATTGCTGTCAGGCTCATTGACAATGCCAAAACCTCCCTCTCCAGATACAGGCACTCTGGATTTGCTGAGGCAGTGTCATCTGCCGAGGAGCTTTGTGAGGCCATGAACATAGAGCCAGAGGTCAAGGAGAAAAGGCTCAGGAACACAAAAAGGCAGTTTGCATATGAGACTGCTGACGAGCCCTTCAGTGATGCCCTCAAAAGGCTTGAGGTAACATTTTTCAATAGTGTTGTGGACTCAGCTTTGATGTCACTGCAGGAGCGTTTTGAGACCATGACCCAGGTCAGAGACAAATTTGGAGTGCTGCTTGATTTCAGTAGAGTGCACGGAATGTCCAAGGAGGACTTACAAAAAAATTTGCATTGAAGTGCAGAAGACACTGACTGAGGAAGGAAATTCTGATATTGATGGACTTGAGATGGTTCAGGAAATCATCAACCTTCCTCAACTGTCCCCACAGACAACTGCCTTGGAGTTGCTCACATTTCTCCATGAGAATAGCCTTCAAGAGGTGTATCCAAATCTCTGGGTTGCTCTTAGAGTTGCATTAACTCTCCCTGTTACAGTTGCCTCTGCTGAGCGAAGTCTTTCAAAACTAAAGCTCATTAAAACATACTTGCGTTCAACAATGGGGCAGGAACGTCTGAGTGGTCTCGCTGTCATCAGCATCAATGGTGAAGTGGCTCAGAAGCTGTCATATGATGACCTAATTAGTGATTTTGCAGCGAGGAAATGCAGACGTGTGGTTCTATAGAGCCTCCCAAAACTGGTGGTAATGCTTGATCTATACAGAATAGCATTATGGCTTCCTCAAAATGTATGTCTTTGGTTTATTTTGACAACATTTGGTCTAAGAAGATTTTGCACTTTACTTGAATGTGTGTTTTTAGCTGTTCAACATAGCCTACTGTGTTTACAAAGTAAGTAAAGTTGTGACTTTTAGTCCTCTAAATCTTTGTTTTATTTAAGAAGACTGACTATTCTTGTTTGTACTTATTGATGATTATTTAATTTAATTTATTTAAAGTGACATTGAATTAGCAAAAAAAAAAAATTCTGGATTATTTTGATATTTTTTTTATTGTGCTATCCTGTTTACTGTTTACAAAGTCAGCAAAGCTGTGAAGATTTTACTTTCTCTTTTTAGTGTTCTTAAGTTTTATACTGTGATGCTGCTATTGTGTGTTATTGGTATTGAGTTATGTTTGGTAATAAAAAGTTAAACTGGCAAAAACAAACTTTTTTTTTTTCTCGGGGTCGGGGTGGGGGGCATCATAAAGGAATTATGCTTAGGGCACCAAAATGTCTAGCAGCGGCACTGAACCCGGCTTTTGTGCCTAAAGTAGTTGACTCAGCGTATAGGTATCTATCTACTAAACTGGAAGCTTTTCTCCCACCTGACTTCTCTCCGGGGAGCAAAGATTGAATTCATTATGTCTGGTACGAGCACTTCATATGAATGTGAATGGAACAGCAGGTTTTAGGACTCATGACCAGCTGTTTGTATCATGGTCTACTCTTTACAAAGGGAAGCCATTGTCTTGTCAACAGCTGTCTCGTTGGATCATTGAGGCTATATCTTTAGCCTATCGTTAGCCTATATTTGTAAGGGTCTTCAACACCCTAAGGGCTTGAGAGAGTACTCCCCGGGGCATGGCTACATCCTGGACTTTATCCAGAGAGATTTCAGTTCAAGATATTTGTTCAGCAGCAAGTTGGGCTATGCCACATAGGGAGCTAGTTGTTCCATGCCCATTTAATTGTTATGGAGCTTAGCAGTGGTATAAGTGCAATCCAGGAGTGGTACATAATGTCACAGTTCGCAGGTCTGTGGATTTGTTCTGTTGTTTGGTGTGTGTGTGTGTCCTTGCTGTCATGTGTGTTGCTGGGCAACTCATGAGCGCTGATGAACGCTCAGCTCCAGCTGCAGCTCATCCGCGCTGCTATATCTTGTCTCTGTGTTTGTTCGTTCAGTGTTTGTTTTTTCTCTTTGCTTACACTGTGTTCCTTGCAGTTCTGCCTTTCTTTTCCTGAGTTCCAGTCACTCAGTTCGGAGTGGATGTTTATCTGTCTAAGTGTTCCTTGTTGGATTGCCTTCGGAGATCTGCCCATTGTAGTACATGTGCTGCCAAGGACCAGCTACACCTAGACTTCCCTGACCAGTCATTGTTCTATTGCTTTATGAGCTTCCTAAAAAAAGGATTTTCATTTGCAATTGAATCTCAAGTTATCTATCCTGACATAACAATCCGACCACTGATGGATTCAGCAACTGGTGAGTGGAGGAACGTCATTGCTAATAACAATGTTCATATGGATCAACAGGATGAACAGATATTGGCTACGGGTTGTGTGGTGCAAGTCTTGGTGGCACAGGTGTCGGAGGTTACTGCCCAGCTCCAACGTTTAGGATCGGACATCAACGGAGCGCCCACTGTGCCTACCCAGCCGTCTGATTCCCCTTGCAGGCACGATCAGATCATCATACCGAGCCTCGTCTTCCACCTCCTACTTAGTATGCTGCTGAGCCACATTTATGCAGAGCTTTTATTACTAAGTGCTCATTGTTTTTCACTCTTCAACCCACATCTCTAACTATGGAGCAATTCAATCCAATCACCATGCTGCGCCTCTGTCCAGTATTTCTCAGAGGAGCTTAAGAGAGTGTTTGATCGATCCATTTCGGGACGTGAGGCAGCTCGGAAATTGACAGATCTGCAACAGGGAAATCGTTCAGTTACTGACTATTCCATTGATTTCCGCACTCTAGCGGCAGAGACTAAATGGAACAAGGAGGCACAGTGGGACCACTTCCTCCATGGGTTGGCTGACCGTGTCCAACGGGAGATTGTCGGGCTGGATTTACCCACAACTCTGAATGGACTGATCGAGTTGGCGATTAGAGTGGACAGCTGTCTGCAACATAGTGATCAACAAAGATGTGCTAGTTCGTATCCAGAGGTGGGGTTCGCCGTTGACACGGTCAGTCCATTTCAGATCTTGAACCCATGCAGGTGGGCAGAACCCAGCTGACCAGGGAAGAGAGGGATCATCGATGGACCAACGGGATATGTTTATACTCTGAGCGAGCGGACATTTTGTTACAAGCTGTCCGGTAAAAGCAAGAGTCCATCAGTAGACGTGAGGTTATTGACGGTTGGAATTTCCTTTGAAAAAATCCTCTACAGCTACTCTCCTTCCGGTCAGACTACAGTGGGCAGGGTCCAATCAAGCTCATCACATCCGGTAACCATACAGAGGAGGTAAGACTATTGTTGATCAATTCCCCTCTGGCTCCTGTGGTGTTGAGTCATCCCTGGTTATCACGGCACAATCCCCACATAGGCTGGCAACAGAACACTATTCGTACTTGGAGCAGTTTTTGTCATGCGTCTTGTTTGGTGTCTGCCTGTTCTTCCGTGCTGTGTTTTGTGTTTCAGGAGGAATCCATGGACCTGTCTAATGTACCCAAGGAGTACCTGAACCTGAAGAAAGTGTTCAGTAAGTCTCGAGCTGCCTCTCTTCCTCCACATCCTCCCTATGACTGTGCCATAGACTTATTGCCAGGTACATCTCCGCCAAAGGGCAGATTATACTCACTCTACGTTCCAGAAAGGGAATTCCATGAATAAATATATTTCTGATTCCTTGGCAGCCAAGATCATCCACCCTTCCTCATCTCCTCTGGGCGCTGGGTTTTTCTTCGTGGGTAAGAAGGATGGTTCCCTGCGACCTTGCATTGACTATCAGGGGCTGAATAACATCACAGCAAATAATACATATCCTTTGTCCCTGATGTCTTCAGCTTTTCGAGCAGTTGCAGGGAGCTTCCTTTTTTATGAAGTTGGACCTTCTCAACGCTTATCATTTGGTTCGTATCTGGGAGGGGGATGAATGGAAGGCTTTTAATAACCCCAGGGGGCACTTTGAACATTTGGTCATGCCTTTTGGGCTGTCCAATGCTCCCGTGGTCTTCCAAGCACTCATCATTAATGTGCTGAGAGACATGGTTGATCAGTTCATATATGTTTTCATGGATGACATATAGATTTTTTCCTCATCTCTCCAGGAACATATTCAGCACGTCAGATGAGTGCTTCAGAGGCTGTTAGAGAATGGGCTTTTTATCAAGGAGGAGAAATATGTGTTTCATTGTTTGACTCACATCGAACACAACTATGATATTGGTAACAGAGAACTGTTGGCAGATAAGTTGGCCTTGGAACAGTGGCGTCATTGGTAGAGGGGGCGGGGGTACCTTTTATCATCTGGACTGAACACAAGAACCTAGAGTATATTAGATCCGCTAAACACTTGAACTCTAGGCAGGCTCGGTGGGCTCCACCGAGCCGTTTATTTGTGCCTGAGAACTTGCGGTCCGATGTCGTCCATTGGAGTCATTGTTCTAAGATCGCTTGTCATCCAGGGGTCAGTCGTACTGGTTATATGGTTAACCCTCTGAAGTCGATTAACGCGGATACGCGTTTTGAGTCATTTTCTCCTGATAACCCCGAAAAGAACTTAAATTACACTTTCAGTTTTAATCGTATAGATAAGAGCAATACATCAATCGAATCTGTAAAGGGTCTACTTTTTTTTGGATACAGACATAACAACAACAAAACTTTGTGCACTTATAAAATAAAGATTACAAACAAGGTGTGCTGTCTGCAGCCTTTGTCTGCGCTGATCTTTATTTACAAACACGTCATTAAAATGAACTGTAACTCCGTGAATACTCAACGAAAATACATGAGAGAGATATCTATAGAAAGCTTGACATGTCTACTTTTAAACTAAACAAGTGCCGCCGATATTCTGTGATAAAGTAATCCATATGAAAACCACGCGATGTCTGTTTTTCATGTCTCCCTTCATTATATCTAATGTGACCACGCCCCGCGCTGAACGTGCTATTCAGATTCAGATTCGCGGCTTGAATACGCCCATAACAGAAGAAAAAGCAGCCAGACTATTCTTCAAGTTTTTATTTTACTGTTTGCTTCGCGATGAGAGGAATAAGACATAATTCACTCCAAAAAGATGTCATGTGGTTGAGGATTTGAGAAATGGATTTCCTCAGAAAAAAAAGAATGAAGCACTTTATTCAGCAGAGATCATAAACATGAGTAAGTCTCTTTTTATTTATTTATATACTTTTACTAGTTTTCACATAACGTGTAAACATTTTACTAGTTAGACTTTTTCCAAATACTTTTTCCAAACTAAAATTCCTGACTAAATATATAATCAAGTGAAACATTATGAAGTTTCAATAACAATATACAATACTATACCATTCAAAAGCTTGATGTAAATAATATAAATGTAACAAATAAATAACTGTAGGCTAACAAATGTAAAAACAATGCTGTTCTTTCATTTTATTCCCCCTAAAAAACCTAAAAAAAATTCTCAGCTCTTTTCAACATTAATAATAATAATAATAATAATAATAATAATGATAATAATAACAACAATAAATGTTTTTTTGTAGAAAATAAGATTGTTAAAAGGATTTCTGAAGGATTGTGTGACTGGAGTAAGGATGCCAAAAAATTAGTTTGAAAGTCAGCTTTGATTGTTTCTAATAAACTGTTTAACTGCTCCCCCAGGTGGATATTAAAGTATGTTGTGTGATAATTAAATATATTCTAAATAAACTACAAACATAAAATTATATAGATTTATTTTGTTTTCACATTCTTTCTTGTAACTCCTTCCTCTCAGTGGCACAGATGACTGAAAGGCTCATTATGCAGCTCATTATGCAGCTCATTATGCAGGCCATTATGTGGGTCTTTGTCTTGAGTAAGTGAGTAAACAAGATGATTTTCACATAATTTAGAAAAAAAAATTCTAGGCTACAAGCTCCAGTTCTCAAAAGTCCCGGGAACCAATGTTCTCTATGTGTTTTTTTGCCTTATTCAAGCGTTTTAACATTTTTAGTTTTTCACTAACCACGCATAATATTTTTTTTCTAAAAAACACAATCATGTACATACATGCATTTTACATATTATTATAGCCCAGTTTGTGCTGTTTACAGTGAGATTAGACTTTACCCATTCAGATATTTATAAGAAACTGAAAAAAGCACAAATGTCAGGGCATGACAAAACTTCTCCAGGCCCCAAAAATACCCTTAGAATCCATAGGGTTAAGTAACTATTCTGGTGGCCTTCTATGGCTCAAGACATTTGTGGTTTTGCTTTGGTGTCCTCGGTTTGCGTGGTTGGTAGGACTTCCAATCGAACCCCAGCGGGGTTCCTGCAGCTGCTGTCAATTCCTTCGAGACCCTGGTCCCATATTGTGCCAGATTTCGTCTTAAATTGGTTTGGATATTTTTTGTATTTTCTAGTTCGGGGAACAGACACAATGGTTTAGCCAGTCTGTCTGCTTCCTGACCTGGGCCCCAGTTAGTCAAGTATAAACACTAAGACTATTTGCCATATTTCTAGTGAGAAGAGCGGCACCACCCCAGGAGGGATGAAGACCTTCTCTTTTCAACAGGTCAGGTCTGCCCCAAAAACGTGTCCAATTGTCTATTAAACCTATTGGTTATTCTTTGGGCACCACTTAGACATCCAGCCATTGAGTGATGACATTCTGCTATATATCTCATCACCACGGTAAGCAGGGAGGGAACCAGAGCATATTACAGCATTTAACAAATTCACACAATGAGGGCAGGAACAGAAAAGACAAAATAAGGACATGGAAACACATGAGGAGCAAAACACACACAACACACGGAACAGAGTATGACACTAGTTAACACGTTTATATATATAAACTTGTGAGAAGCAAAGTTCCTAGTACTAAGCCTTGTGGTACTCCATACTGTACTTTTGATCAATATTTTACCTCGTCATTAACTGCTACAAATTGATGATGGTCAGATAAGTAAGATCTGAACCATGACAATGCAAATCCTCTTTAATGATAACATACAAATGATATATTGTCTCATAATTGCCCCAGCCCTTGCTTTTGTAGAAAGCATAAAACCCTGCATCTTGCATGCAAATGTTAGTCTAAAAAGGAATAGGTATTGTATTATATCAGATGCATTATTGAATGACAATAATTTATCACATGCAAAGCTTAAAGCCACTGGACATCACTGGCTAACGGCTCAGCTAATGGTGTTGTTTTATGGGTTGTACAGGTCACACACACACATACACAAAAAATATTGATATAGAATTGCTGTCCAGACACCTGACTGGAATGGAAAGAGCCATGCAACTAGGAGCCTCACCTAAGTGCATCCCTGCTGCATATGATTTTGTGCTCAAATGAGCTGTGTCTTCTTGGAATAAAAATACATGAAAGAGTTGGTCAAAGCCCAAAGGATTAATGTTGTTCTGAGACAAGAAGTTTAATCTTTGAAGCATTGAAAGTGCACTATTGAGGTATTGCACTATTGTACTATCAGCACTACTGGGGTATAAGTGAATCATGAGTTGTGGCTCATGAAAAAAGCAGAATAGACGTATAACAAAGGATGGTCTGCTCTACAGAAACAGTAAAACACCCTCTGGAGAAAAAGTGTCCCAGCTTGTCCTTCCTGGTGTCCCACACTTCAGAGAGTCTGTGTGTAGGTCCTACGCGATTACATGGGTAGGTTGGGCATAGAAAGTATCACTGATCCTGTCAGGATTAAGATCTACGTGCATGGCTTGTAAAGTGGAACAATGCATCAAGAATTCTGAGAAGTGCATTACTATTAAAACAGCTTGCACTAAAGATGTGCCATTGGGCAACAGACCACTGGATCTGGTGTATTCAAGAAAAAAATTCAATAGAGTTCTGTGGCATATTTGTGGTTGACAAAAATGTCCAACTTACAAATGTACATGGTGAAACAGGTAGAGTGGGAGTAAAAACCATTCAGCACAAATACCTCCTACACATTTAACAGTCTGTCAGAAAACTGGACTATCCTGCCCCTTCAGTCAAGATGAATGTGAAAAGGGATTCTAATGGTAAAATAACAATTGCCAAGTGCATTGGTTTCCTAGCATTAAAATTTAATATATCAGTTAATATAATGTAGGTTTCTAGAGCAACATGTTATTTAGGTCTGTTTCACAAAGTTTTTACAAAGCACATTTTGATTGGCATATTTTATCTATTAACCTATGTTACACTGAACATCCTGCACCACAAATAATGCACAGCTCAAGAGTATGTTAAAGGTGTGATCTTTTTTATGTTTTGAGGACTAGATAATTGGTCATAGTTAGTTCATAATGTCTGTTCTAATTTACCATAAAGTCCTCAAAAAAAAGTGTGGGGGGGGGGGGGGGGGTCGTATTTTGGAGATTATGTTAGCTAAAATTACTTGGCTAACATTTGATTACAAACAGTATCAATCTAAAATCATAAGTCCTGCAGTCTTCACAATACATGTGATATTATTTGTAAAGTCAAACACCATAACATTGCCACTTGGTATTGAAACTCCTTAATTCCTTTTCTTGTCCTTCTTCGTTCTCTTAGAGGATTCATTGCAGATGGAGCGCACAGTCAGTTGTTGCTTAGTGATGCTCCTGTTCAAGTAAGCCAGATATGCACAGATGATTCACAGTTAGGCCGTTTAATACAAATTAAGGAAAAGAAGATTATTTGCACTAAATCTGTGCAGATTTGTCTTACATGAACATCCCCTGCAAAGTGAACATAATTTATGAATTTATTGACAGCGTTATCCTATGGAGGAAAGACAGTGCTACTTAAAAATAAAATGAAGAATACATTTATTGATTTATGAATTAAAACATAAAAATTTATACAAATGAATCACTTTTAAAATGGACAAATTAATATTATTTAAAACATTATTTTTAAGACACTTATTTAATTAGTGTATTTAATTATAGTTTAAAGGGGTCATATGATGTTGCTCAAAAGAACATTATTTTGTGTATTTTGTGTAATGTAATGTGTTATGTGGTTTAAGGTAAAAAAAAAAAAAAAAAAAACATTATTTTCCATATAATGTATATTATTGTTTCTCCTCTGTGTCGACGTCAACTTTTACAAGGCTCATCGGTCTGAAAAGCGAGGTGTGCTCTGATTGGCCAGTTATCCAGTGCGTTGTGATTGGGCAAATGTTTCAAGTGTCGAACGGAAATGTTATGCCCCTCAACATATACTGTCATGACATGTCCCGGTCAGAAAACTGGCATGACAGGACAAAAACAATAAAACCCATTAAAAACAAGGCAGTTTTTGCATCCGTTGGGAACAGAATGACTGACTATTGTCTTTTTAATGCATTGCGTTGCATAACGCACCGTGTAAACATAAAACCATGTCTGAATTTTTGATCAGAGAAATGATAAACAACCACCACTATTCCACACTGCTCAAAACTCGCATTTGAAACATCAGTGGCAAATCCTTTACATATGTAAACCTACTTACATATCATGAGTCAGAAGCGCCGACTGTCTGGCTTTACGAAAAATAACCATGGTTTTATTATAGTTAAACTGTAGTAACCCATGGTTTTTTGGCGTGTTGACTACCATTTGTATAACCACAGATTTACTACAAATACCATGGTTAAACTATGGTTAATTTAGCAAAACCATGGTTAATTTGTGGTTACCATGGTTTAACTATAGTAACCATGGTTTTTTGGTTTTATTTGTAGTAAAACCATGGTTCATTTTCATAAGGGGTGGAACAGCCGGCAACCACATTTGATCCACAGCACAAAATATATGTATTTCAGTGACCAGCACAGATCAGCTGTAGGCATGACAAAGCAGATATTATGCTTGTTTGGAAGGACAAACAAAGTAGTTTCACTTCCACAATGAAACACACAGCATCTCCACGAAATGGTGCCAGTGGCAACAGAGAGAATAAAAGTTTTTTTATTCGCCATCTTTCTGTGTGTGAACATTTGGGCAGAGTTTTGTAAATCTTACCACATGGTGATGTAGAGATGTGGGGGCATGTTAGAACGAGACATTTTAGGGGGCGTGGCAGAGTCTTAAGTTTTTAATAAAGAATTCTCTTTGGATTTAAGACATTAGACATCAAATTTGCAGATATTCTTTATTCATCAAAAGCTTGTAACGCTCCAAAGAGAAAGGAAAATTTTAAACCGCATCATATGACCCCTTTAATAAAAAAATAAATACATAAAATAATAAAAATAAACATTTTTAATGAATAAATTAAAAACTGTTTAATGAATTCATGTTTTAAAACGTGGATTAATAAAACAATAAAAAAGTACATTAATAAATATTTTTAAAACCACATTTTAAATCGCAATTTAAAAATGCATTTGCCAAATGCTTTTCTTTATCCATTTGTCAATTGATTTAAAAAATGCCATTGGACAGTACACACATGGGAGCAACCAATCAACTTTCGCCTTAATTTGAAGAGCCAACCCCTTTCTCGCTTGTAAATATAACACACTGTCATTGGACAGTGAGAAGAGCTTTACAGCGGGAGTATGAGACCGATTCAAGCAACCAATGTAAGGGGAATCTGAACGTGTTTGGAGAGGGATTGTGGATGATTTGTTACCTTTAGCTAATTTCTGTGAAATAAATTATTTTAGTAATCTCACTGCATGGCTATAATAAAATCAATAGTTATACAAGCTTTACAGTTTGCCAATGTGTTATATTTAAATGTTCTTCTGAAATGTTAAAAGTAATTTTATTTAAAACACATCAGACTTTTAACCCAAATGGTGGAGTTGGTCCCTTACTCGTCGAGCGCTGTGATAGCTCTTCAAAGCTTTCTCCAGTTTAAATTTACTGCTAAATAAAGTTGTTGCACAATGTTAAAACTGACTGTGGTAGTTATGTGGTAGTCACTAATTCACCACTACATAAGGGAAAGCTGAAACTGCTTTGTATGTAGTATGTGTATGTGTACACGTGCGTCTACTGAAATATTGTGCAATTAAAGATCACAATAGGGTGCAAGATATGTTATTTTTTATCTATAATTTAATATACAAGTAGACCAAATGTGAGCACAGTGCAGCTGTACTAGAAAATATGCGACAAATTTTCGTTTATTTGTAAAGTACAACAATGAAAAGAAAAATAAATGCATGTTTAAATGCATAACATAACTTTACATTCTTACATTATTTTCCTTTGTACAGAGCTCGATTAAGATATGACACAAGTATTCAGAACATTAAGTAAAGAGATCGAAATGAAGCATATATATATATATGTGTCACTGCCACACCTTGTCCTCGCTCCGACTGGGCCTCGAACTCTGGACACATTAACAAGGAGGCTAAATGACTGCAGCCACTAGTGTCTGTCGCTAGTGCGTCTCTTGAGATTGGGGAGTGAGGTTTACCTGCACAGCACCTACTCGCTGGCATCCGTTACACTCACCCCCCCAAACCTCACTCCCATACGGGTCACGGCACCAACGTACCTGGTCTCTTATCCTCTCTGCGTTGTGTTGTGTCAGTAAAGCTTTTGTTTAATAAATCGTCTCCCATTCATCAATTTATTCACTGAGAAAACACATTACCTAACAGAGTGAGTTGATATAGGCCTATTCCAACATATTCAACACTCCTGGCTGGCTCGCTGGCCTTACACACGTGAACTGATAAGTGCAAAAGAGTTGAACAAATTCAAAATATATAACCCATGGTTCAAAATAATGCATTCTCACAAAATCAAAACATAACATCAAACTGAGAAAATACAGTAACAAAGTGAGTTGATACAGGCCTATTCCTGCATATTCGACACTCCTCTTCACCAACATCCAACAATTTTCTTGATATTGAAAATGTTATTGCTTAATATATCACACATTTCATTAACAGACAGACAGAATTACAGAGCTATAAATCACACGACTTACCACTGGTCTCACACATGTGAACTGATAAGTGTGATAGAGGGTGTACAGCACAAAGAACCAGTCAACAATAAGAAGCCCTTTAACCCCTATTCTGTCCAACCATCCTCCAGTGCGATTAGTTAACATTCTTAGAAAGTGGAGACACAATATATTGTATATACGGTATACAACTCTGTTACATAAGTAACCAATAATAATAGCCTAATAATAATATATTATGGGGAAAAGATGATCAGTTAATGGACAAGACTGTAGGATGGAAAAAAATGTTTTCTTGCAGGCCTAATTTATATTATGCACTTTATGTAACATTTATTCATGATAAACTTCATTTGAATGCTGACTATCGCACATTATAAAGTCCGGTAGCCAAGGCATGTGGTTAATATAATAATAATTTAATAATAAAATATTTTCGATAATAAATAATATAATTTCTTAATTCAAAATAAAATGTCAATGAACAAATCTCTGATAATCTCGGGTTGCTATGGTCACGCAGGTTTGTTTATTCATTAAACTCATGGCACAAGAAAAACACGTTCCCTCAACATAGCATCTGGAGGACACGAGATAAGGATGTTGTTACGTCATCAAAATGACACATTCCCACAAGTTATCATGTTACCAAACTAAGTGATCTATTATAGATCAGTGACGTGAACCCATACGGAAAGGTAATATATTCACATATATGTGGAGCACTGTTAAATATATTGAAATATATTTTAAAAATACACATGTTGCGTGTGAGTGTTTAGATGAAATTATATTCATGCCTCAGATCATTTTTAATCAATATGTTTTTGCAGTGAAGCAATGCATTTTGCTTCTACACTATGTTTACCATTTGTAAAGATATTATATTACATTATATTATTATATAGATCCTATATTCTCATTCAATTTAGGCCTACTAGCAACTTAATATGTTATCAAGTTTCTAATTTTATGTATTATTTGTGTAAACGCTGAGTAACTGACCATGCCTCATTTCAAAGTGTATCAGTATATAATGGTCACCTGCCGTGCCAGACCAATGGAGAAGCAAGGAATTATAAGTAAGATTTTCTAAACTTTAAATGAAGTAAAGTGTTTGGTCAAGTAGACTTTGTTGCTTGTGGAAACCTCACAAACGCCTGAAAGGTGCTTAAAACTTAAATCTTATTTGCACTTTTGAAAACTGTTCACCTAAGGCTAAACTTCAGTCTGGCAGAATTTTCTGCACACTTCACAACAAAAGTCAAAATGAGCATTGTGAATGTAAAAGCTTCACATTACATTTATAACAACCCTTGTTAATATGTGAATTATATTTCAGGGCTGTTTGTGAAGACAGAAAATCGAGAGATGTTGTTACTACCTGGACTGAAGTCTTTTGTTTATTTTTTTCTTTATTAAGTAATAATAACTTAAATACAGGTAATTTACAAAATTAAAGTTCTTTGAAAGTTAGTTTTTATTACATAATAAAAGTTTGTTTTATAGCAAAAGCAGATAACTCCACATTTAATGTTTTAGAGTTAAAAAATAACACTTGTTTAATATTTGTAATCTCCTCAGAGGACGATGTAGATGCCTGAAAGGTTGTTGTTGTGATCATAGATTGTATGTATGTGATTCCATGTGATATACAGTGCTTTTCCCTCAACATTGTAACGTGCTACTTTTGCAAGGTTCATGAAAACGTTTCAGCTTTTATTTTCCTTTTTACACCCTGAAGAACATATCACAGGTTCATCAAGTTCGTCAAAATTATCCATCGTGGATCACTTATAGTCAGCTTTGACAAAACTCCTCTCAGGTAGCAAGGTTAAAATCAACAAGTGCACGTGTCAGCTTCTGCAGTAAAACATGAACTCGCAATGCCTTGAAAGTGGACAATACAAGATTTTTTGACCCAAATATTTAGGGTTCAGATCGCGCTATACGTGGAGATTAATAAACTTTTTTTTTTTAAGTGGAAGTTATTGATTTATAGGGTATATATATATATATAAATTATGTATATTTTTCCCAAAGCATCTAAAAGCCATTTCACACTTGCCATACTCCCAACAGGGTGAATACACTGACCAAACAAAACACAATTTGTGTGAAATGACCATAATGCTGTATGTCAGGTGTACAATTCATTTAACATTGTTTACTATAATACATCTATTCAGAAGTTTCCCCCACATTTGCTGTACATTTATAAAGTGATATCTTTGTCATAGTATTCTTTCAATGGTTAACTAACTCATTAAGACTTATTAAGACTCTCTTGCTCCCACCTACTGGCATTACAATGTAATTACAATGTAACCTGCAACGTTAAAAAGATTTTTGCATAAGAATTCCAATTAATTATTGGAAGTGGGCTGGTTAAGGGCCTGATTAGCTGATGCATTACAATGCTTGATTTGGGTTCAATAGGGGAGCATGTAATTAGTTGAGAAATTGTGCATAGTTAATGATGGCTCTTAAATATTTAAATACAGTGTGTTGAATGCCTACTAGAGGTCTGCTACCTGGGTCAGGTTTAGGTTAATGTTCAATGAATAGCTTTGGGATCGGGTCGGGCTTGGGTTTGTAACTAAAGTAAAACTATATGCAGTAGGCTACACTGGTTTCATAGATGCACAGACACACAAATATTGCACACAGATATTTGCGTCCACACACAGCATGGACACTTTGATTAGTTAAATAGCTTCGACAAGCTACTGACTCCCAACTTTATATTTCTCTGCAATAAGTGGGTAAAATCGCAGTCTTTGAAGTAACTAAGCCTCATTGCTTGTAGAAAAAGTCATGCAGACGCAAGTTCACAGACATAACTTTCATCCCTCTATCTCTTTTTCTCTCTAATTCAAATAAATAAAATGATTAAATCATCTCTTACCACAATGCATTTATGTGTCTGATATAAAGCTTAACTGATGGAAATTATCATAATTTGCACGGTGAAAGAATTATTGTCTTGTTGTATTCAACAAGAGTTTTCCAGTTTTTCAGGGTCCAAATTTTGTTTGTATTATATTTATTATGAAGGGGCAAATTATAATCTCGATACTGAAAACATTTACATGTGTGAAGATTTAATTTATTTACTGTACGGGAATATATTCTATGAAACATGTCTAAGTTGTTAACATGTTTATGTTTTAAAATATATTTGGATTTATAGAAATCTAATATATTTACATTTACAGAAATGTAATATGTTAACAAATATTAGAAATTAATATATGGACAAATATTGCAAATGTATATATTTACATAGTCTGATATCTAAATATATTTACATAAGTATATGTAAATATTTCCAATAAAAATATATTTTCATACTATATGTTAAAATGTTAAAAAGCGGCCAAAATCAAATATTTATATATATTTGTAAATTACATATATTGTATAAAATATATTTTCTTCTATTTGAATTTAAGATATTTAAATATATTCAAATATGTTTATTTAAAATATATATTTAAATCTATGTGACTTCTGTATGGCAACCGACAATTTATCTCCCGGGCACCGTAATTTTCTATTTTCCGTAATTTATGGCTTTGGTTTTGTTTCTTTCTTTTCTTTTCTTTTTTTTTTTCTTTTTTTTTTTAGGGGTTAACCACATAAATTCACCCATTTCTCCCGAAAACATAAAAATAAGTCACCGTTAAACTAGAAGAACAGAGTGAACTTTCTAGTTACCAACACTACACAACCATACGAATAACACGTCGCCAGCCTTTAATTGAAAGGATTATTATTGGCGGTTTCATTGGTCCCCGAATGCAGTTTTGGGCGAAGCTGATGCTGAGAGTTCTCTCGCTCTCTGTTCTCATGCTCGAGTCCACGTGAGAACCGAGAGATCTGCGTGAGTTGTGTAAGAGCTGCAGATTCAACAACTCTCCACAAACCTGTTTATGCTCAACTAAATGACAGAACCACGCTTTATGCAAAAGTAGACTTTAGAAAAGTAGAAATTCGGCACGAAGAACAACAATACAGAAATAAAGGAGCTGTGTAGATCGTGCATATTATGGATAATTTCCGTGAATTCAAACGTGTTTTTCATTACTGGCCTTTGTAGCAGTCATTCACTACAGCCCGCCTCCTCGCGAGAAAACTCATCCATTGGCTCATTCGTTCTGCGTTCCTAGAGGCCAGCCGTCCTGCCAATCTTCTGTTCTGCATTCCCATTGGCTGATCAGAACAAACAGAGGCAGGAGCTGGTGAGGAAATGCGCTTCCTTGTCTGTGTGTGTCAGACGGTGCGGAATGGCGAGCTAAACTGTTTGACAAAACCCAGTCAGTCAAATCCAGTAATCTGCTCCATGGTTCGTGTGTTTCACTAACTGAATGACTTGAGGTAGAAGCGTGATCTCCTGCTGAGTGTGGCGATGATGACCGCGGAGCTGGACAGTCGCTTCTACGCCGATAACCTGCTGACCAGCGAGGACTGGGGTGAGTGACGTCACGGCCGATGGTTTGTAGAACGAGCCTGTGGTAATGTATTAATAGTGCTGATGACGACACCGCAGGGAGCGGGTCTGGAGTCACTCCGCATCGAGTTCACATGTGGAGGCTGGAAAGACGCACCAGAAAGGCCCCCCCCCCCCTTTAGATCTCAAAAACATCATGTGGCATGTTTAGTGTGCTGTGTTGTTTCTGAAGCAGCTGCTCTGAACGTGTTGTGATTCCTGTCTGAGATCCGTCTGGGTCTCTCTGGAGAGGACAGAAGATCGGCTTGAGATCAACGAGAGATTGCCGTGAGATCGGCATGAGATCAGTGTGAGATCAGTGTGAGATCAGCGTGAGATCGGCATGAGATCAGCGTGAGATCGGCATGAGATTAGCGAGAGATCGGCGTGAGATCAGCGAGAGATCGGCGTGAGATCGGTGTGAGTGTGAAATCGGCGTGAGATCTGTGTGAGATCGACGTGAGATCAGTGTAAGATCAGTGAGAGATCAGCGAGAGATCGGCGTGAGAACAGCGTGAGATCGGTGTGAGATCGGCGAGAGATCAGTGTGAGAACAGCGTGAGATCGGCGAGAGATCAGTGTGAGATCGACGTGAGATCAGTGTAAGATCAGTGAGAGATCGGCGTGAGATCAGCGAGAGATCGGCGTGAGAACAGCGTGAGATCGGTGTGAGATCGGCGAGAGATCAGTGTGAGAACAGCGTGAGAACAGCGTGAGATCGACGTGAGATCAGTGTAAGATCAGTGAGAGATCGGCGTGAGAACAGCGTGAGATCGGTGTGAGTGTGAGATCGACGAGAGATCAGTGTGAGATCAGTGTGAGTGTGAAATCGATGAGAGATCAGTGTGAGATCAGTGTGAGTGTGAGATCGATGAGAGATCAGTGTGAGATCGGTGTGTGTGAGATCGATGAGAGATCAGTGTGAGATCGGTGTGAGTGAGATCGACGTGAGATCAGTGTGAGAACAGCGTGAGATCGGTGTGAGATCGGCGAGAGATCAGTGTGAGATCGACGTGAGATCAGTGTAAGATCAGTGAGAGATCGGCGTGAGAACAGCGTGAGATCAGTGTGAGTGTGAGATCGACGAGAGATCAGTGTGAGATCAGTGTGAGTGTGAAATCGATGAGAGATCAGTGTGAGATCAGTGTGAGTGTGAGATCGATGAGAGATCAGTGTGAGATCAGTGTGAGTGTGAGATCGATGAGAGATCAGTGTGAGATCGGTGTGTGTGAGATCGATGAGAGATCAGTGTGAGATCGGTGTGAGTGAGATCGACGTGAGATCAGTGTAAGATCAGTGTGAGATCAATGTGAGATCAGCGAGAGATCAGTGTGAGATCGGCGTGAGTGAGATCGACATGAGATCAGCGTGAGATCAGCGTGAGATCAGTGTGAGATGAGTGAGAGATCAGTGGGAGATCGACGAGAGATCAGTGTGAGAACAGCATGAGATCGGCCTGAGAACGGCGAGAGATTGGAGTGAGATTGGCATTAGATCAGCGTGAGATCAGTGTGATATCGGCATTAGATCAGTGTGAGATCGGCATTAGATCAGCGTGAGATCAGTGTGAGATCGGCATTAGATCAGCGTGAGATCAGTGTGAGATCGGCATTAGATCAGCGTGAGATCAGTGTGAGATCGGCATTAGATCAGCGTGAGATCAGTGTGAGATCGGCGAGAGATCAGTGTGAGATGAGCGAGAGATCAGTGTGAGAACAGCGTGAGATCGGCGTGAGCGTGTGATCGATGTGAGATCAGCGTGAGATCGGCGAGAGAACATCGTGAGATCAACGTGAGATCATTGAGATCAGCAAGAGATCAGTGTGAGATCAGCGTGAGAACAGTGTGAGATCGGTGTGAGTGTGAGATCGGCGTGAGATCGGCGTGAGATCAGTGTGAGATCAGTGTGAGATGAGTGAGAGATCAGTGAGAGATCAGTGGGAGATCGACGAGAGATCAGTGTGAGAACAGCATGAGATCGGCCTGAGAACGGCGAGAGATCGGAGTGAGATTGGCATTAGATCAGCGTGAGATCAGTGTGAGATCGGCATTAGATCAGTGTGAGATCGGCATTAGATCAGCGTGAGATCAGTGTGAGATCGGCATTAGATCAGCGTGAGATCAATGTGAGATCGGCGAGAGATCAGTGTGAGAACAGCGTGAGATCGGCGTGAGATCTGTGTTAGATCAGTGAGAGAACATTGTGAGATTGGCTTGAGATCAGCGTGAGAGGTCCACCTTTTCACTCTGAGGATAATTGAACAACTAAAGTGTGCAAACATTTATGCTCAGATGTGTACGATGTGTACTTTGTTTTGTTTAAGGTCTGTGTAAGCTAATATTAAATATGTGTTCTTAGTTTGTCCCACCACAGAAAAAGTCCCAAGTAGAAGTAAGCAGTATCCTCTGCTCTCAGATCATTGAGTCACGAGAGTTTACCCCTTCAGCTCCTAAAGCATCGTGTTTCCTTCTTATTGTAAACACATAATCTGTGCATGTCTCTGTCTCTCAGATGCCTGTCTCTACCAGTGTGAGGATATGGATGAGGATTTCACCGGAGAACTGAAATATGACACATCGGTACGTTCACCACACACTCACACACACACACACACACTCACACACACTCGGTCTCTCCAGATCCACCCGATCTGTTCTCACAGAGAGACACAGAGAAGCTTGTTTTCATCAGATAATGGCTGTGACAGACTCACTGTCCTGAAAGAGTTGGTCTGTCTACTGCAGTCAGTGATCAGGAGTGCTGTCTCTGTCTCTGTCTCTGTCTGTCAGCTGGACAGTGATCTGGTCCTCACGCTGGACCCTGATGACCCCACATCACCGTGGAAGAACCTGGATGACGACCTGACAGGTGGGACACCAGCACTTCCTCTGGATCATGCCTGTGTTTCACTGCTTCCTCTAGTTCAGGGCAAGGAACATACTCCAGGCCCATAATAAAATAATTCACACATGAGGCCACTTCAGAATTTGCTGTAATTACCGTAAGCATTACAACATAACACCAGATGCATATAATAAAATGTAATAGAAACTGTCAAATACAGTCCATGTGTACTGTAACCGCACACACACACACACACACACACACACACACACACACACACACACACACACACTCTGTGGAGAGAGTGCAGGAAGACCACACACAAATGAAGCGATCACTTCATCTTGAGACTGGCTCTCGAAAAGCAACATCAAACTGTTTGTGCTAAAAATAAGATTCTTAAGAACATTTCAAGAATTGCACTTCAGAACATTTGTACAAACGTCTTCTATACCGTATAAGAATTATATTTTAGGCTGATCTATCCCTTGATAGTAATGACAGTAGGCTGCATGTATAATAGGCGTACTGTCCCTTTAAGACCTGCACACAAACTTTTTTCTCTCAACTGTTTACTTTCATTTCAGACATAACCAGCTGAGTCTACATGTAAACCTTGTGTGTTTTGACAGTATTAGCACAAAAGATAACTTAGTTCAGTAATCAGACGCTGTTTGACAGGCTTTAGCGCACGTGTGGCGCTCAGAAGAAGCACAGGTCAGACCTGTACACCAATCAAACATTTAAAAACACACGCAGATAATGAGAGAGTAACTCTAGCGCTGAGCTCACACTGCTAGCAACAGTATTTCTTCAAAAACAGATGATTAAAAATGGGCACATGGCACACCCCTAGATCAGCTCTAACGTCACTGAATCTGCTGTTAGAAATCAACCGTCCGTTCGTCATAGCATCATGCAAAGCAATAAATGACAAAAAGCTAATTTTATCATTTGAACAAACGTCTTTGAATGGTTTCGTGGTGTTCGTTGTTGTATGTTAAAACACAATTGCAATGTTTTAACGGGCATTATGGCATTTATAATAAAATGATCCCAGATTCAACTGTGGTGTGTGTGGCTGTGCTAAACACTGTTCCTCACGTCAAACATTTGTTTTATGTAGTTTTATGACCAGTTCTTGTTCCGGAAAATTAAAGATTTAGAATATTTTTGTGTTCCAGTAGTCCTACTGTGTTTAAAGATCCGAGATTTACAGTGCATTCGATCGTGATCCGTCACGACTCTGGCGTTAAACACCTGGGGTGGAGTGATACATAACAAAAGAGTTCATATTAACCCAGTCCCTCTCTGTATCTCTGTCCTTGTTTGTAGGTGAAGTGTCAGGCTTGAAGGATGAAATGACTGTAACACAGCCTCTGCCAGTGGACATGTGTAAGTCTGAACGCTTCCCCATGCAGGTCTCTTATTACTGATATATGTATGTGTGTGTATGTATTTATTTATTTTCAGTAGGATACCAAACCTCATTAATAGTTCTAGGTAATACATTAAAGTAATTAGATGATTGCAGATGATTTCATCATCGAACAGTGTAAGGTTTGCCACAGTGCATGTAAGCTGTGTGTGTGTGTGTGTGTGCGTGCGTGCGTGCGTGTGTGTGTGGCAGTTTTCCAGGTGAAGAC